>NW_028327646.1:0-292500 GCF_031878675.1 Megascapheus bottae
TTACAGGCTCCCCTTCTCGTGGCAGTGATATTCTAAATGAGACAAGTCACATGTAAGTGAAGTAAGCCAATATTAAGGGAGAGCCGGGCTAACTCCAAGAAGCTATGCCTGGGAGCAGGTCTGGGGAAGGATGTGGAAGGGTTTGTGCTGGAGGCTCAGGTGACATTAGGAAGAGAGTTTTCAAAATAAGACCCAACAGCTACAGAAAATTGGGAACAGCAGATCGGCTGTCATTCCCACTGAGATGTCCCGACAGCAGAGACCACGTGGTCTTACCTGTTCAGTCTGCTGAATTTTTTTTCCTATGTGGAAGAGAAACCTGTAGGACCAAATGTAAGAGAGCTTAATTTCCTTAGTGGCTTTTTGCTCAATATAGGTCAACAGTGGGGGAATTAAGACTATTTGATTAAACTGGGCAAAAGTGGCTCACTCCTATAATCCTAGCTACTTAAGAGCCTGAGATCTGATGACTGCAGTTCAAAGCCAGCCTGAGCCAAACTTATAAGTACCCAAACCTATAAGTAGAGTTGTAGCTCAAGTGGTAGAGTACTAGCTTTGAACAAAAAAGCTTAGGGAAAGTGTCCAAGCCCTGAGTTCAAGCCTCAGGATCCACATTTTCCACTTCTAATAAAATATTATATGGGCAAATACATGCATATATATATATATATACAATGCATGCATGTATGCATGCATTGTATATATGTATGTATCTATGTATCTATGTATCTATGTATGGCTGGGCATTGGTGGCTGTAATACGCAACTCAGAAGGCTGAGATCGAAGGATCAAAATTCAAGGCCAGTCTGGAAAGAAAAGTCCTTGAGACTCATATCTCCAATTAACCAGCAGAAAGCCAGAAGTAAAGGTGTGGTTGAAGTGGTGAAGTAGCAGCCTTGAGTAAGCAAGCTAAGTGAGAACTCAGATCCCAGTTCTGGAATGTACACATGTATGCAGGCACACATACGCACACATGAACACACACACTCTCCATACATACATACTCTTATTACAGTCATATAAATATTTAATATATGCATATACATATAATACGTGGTATAGGGATGTGATTATGGTTGGATGGATGGATGAGTAGGTGGATAGACAAATAATCTAAATGATCTAAAAGTTAATCCTGTCTTTCTTTTTTGTGTTTTATTCTTTTCCTTTCTTTCCTTATTTTTGTGGAGCTCAGGGTCTTCTACCTGCTAGTTAAGCATCAAACCCCCGAGCTACCTCTCCAGTCCTAATGATGATTATTTCAAGTAATACTTAGAATTCAATGCACTTTAAAACTTTCTCATAGTGCTCAACTTCTCTTTATAAAATCATAAAGTACACTTTTCAAACCATGCTTGTTGTAACCAGGGATGAAGACCTGCTATTGCCCTAGCAGTGACAAGGGGCAAGAATCATTGCCAGATTTTTCTTCCCCACATTTTTCATCTGCACTCTGAGCAACCAGGACAGAGCCATATCAGTCTTCCTCAAATGGCCTTTCCTGAATTCACCTTCTGTAATGAAGCTTGGAATAGATAAACTCCAGAAAGTGTTAGATTCCCCCCTGGACTGTATCCTTATAATCTTTGTAATTAGTGCAGGGCCAAAGCACACATAGTCCCAGCCCTCAGGCTCTTTATGAGATAGAGGGAAGCACATCTCAGGAGCAGCACTGAACTCACAATCCAACCACCCCAAAAAGTTGGTCTTAGAATAACCTCCTGATGAGCTCCCTTTCATAGGAAGGGGGTGGAAAATGGCCTCATATCATCCCCTCTGAGCCAGCCTACTCAGAATGTTCCACACCATTCTGTCAACACTCGCATTATGAGCAGCTCCAACCTTAGCCTGCCTGGCCTGTTTGGCATCATGGGGAAGCCAGTTCCCTACAAACACTGTACAGTAACTACTGGAAAGCTTCCAGTCAACACCAGAGGTGGAAATGGGTGAATCTCATCTTGAGGCTAACTTAGCCATCACATTTAATGAGTTCTTATTTCAAAGAACAAGTCAGGTATGATGATAACACATAACTGTAATCACAGCTGTACAGGAGGCACAAGTAGGAGGACCGCTGAGCCTGGGCAAAAGCCAGACTTGATAAATAAAAGCAAAAAGATCTCACATTGTTAAGTCCTTGTCTAGCAAGTACAATGTGTAAAGTTTGATCCTAGGACCACTAAAAAAAAATACAAAGTTTCATTTCCTTTTCAAGTTTTAAGGGAATAAAACACCTATAAATAAATACCTGAGTTTATCTTTCATCAATGAGTGATCTGTCCATTTTACTCAAATACCAATGATATAGTAAAATTTTCATAAAACTAAAGGCCACCTCACACAGTCTGACTCCTCAGCGCACAATAGAATCAGAGAGAGTGGGGCAAGTATCATCTGAATATACTTTCCAAATGTAGGCAATGGGTCACGGAGTTGTTCCTGCCATTGAATCATCGATGTATCCATTAATTAAACAAGCATGATTGAGTCCTACCGCCTGCCAGATCCTGATAGACACAAGTCACAAAGATGAATGGAACCTAATACCTGTCCCAGAGAAATGTATGGTCTAGAAGGGAGAAAGAAGAGAATGGAATTAACATCATCAGTGACAGGAAAAGAGGTTTTGTAGAATGCACTGAAGAGAAACAGACAGTACAGTGATCTTCTGGAAAGTCCCAAGGTAGGACAAAAAGGATGAGACAGGATCGCAAATTCTAGGAGTAAATTGAATTTCCCCAAATAGAAAAGGCTCACAAAAACCATTGTTTCTAAGGAAGGAGCAGTTGCAATGAAACGGATGTGGAAGAGTAGCTATGTACAGAAATCCTCCCATCCTCAAGCCTACTTTATTTACATCCAATATGCTGAGTGCAAGAAAGCAAGACATGATAGGTGGCGGCTGAGCCTGGAGATCAAACTTAGACTGCACGAACTTGAACAACCGACCTTAACCTCTTTGATTCTCTTCCGTTGCCTGCAAAATAATGAAATGAATGCCTCCATATCTTAAAGAGTTATTTACAGGGTAAGAGTAGGCTGTATCTCAAATGACTGGCATATTGGTGTACTAAATTTATCTTTATCACTGTTACAAGCTTTTCTTAAAGAACTAGTGATGCCTTTAGATCAGCCTAGTCTTTTAGCACTGGCAGTAATCCTGGTGTCTGGATGGACTGGAGAGAAGTGCAAGTGCATGTGTGTGTGTAGACTCTGTGTGGGTCTCAGCTGAACCTCCTGGACAAATGTCTTCACTGAATCCCTACAGACACCACCCATCTATGCAGAGTCATCCCTACTATGAAAGACGAACCAGACATTAGCCTATTAACTCAGATGTGGGCAAGTTGTTAGCCATCTCATATCACACCGAACATGAGACTGGTTGGTTCAAGATCCCTCCATTGCCTTGTAAGAGGCAGTGAGAGCCTACCTAAAGGCTTCAAAAGCCTCACAGATGAGAGTTTTGACCAATGGTCTTCCACAAACCCACCACCGTGTGGAGGAACAGTGAGTGCAGAGAAGGAAACACAGGGATTCCACATCAACAGAAGAAAATAAGAGACTTGGTGTGCACACAACTACCAACCTGGTATCCCACCTTCCTGTGTCTGAGAACCTGGCACAGGACCAATTTGAGTGGCCAATAAGCAAGTGGCTATATATGCTGGTTCCTGTAGAGACCACAACTCTACCCCCCTGCCTACCAACCCTGATCTGATGGAGCAGATGATCCATCAATCTCATTGTGATGGCTGTGCATCAGGACCTATGGTGTGTTCTAGTGATCAGTACAGCTTCTATTTATAGACCAAGAAAAGAAGTTCAGTGAGTTTTTTGTCTTGACCAAGATTGACCAAGAATGTCCATGTTTGAACTTGGCAATCTGATACCAAACCCAGAGGATATCCCTGCACATACCTGTGTCTTCTAGCAGGAACGACTCCAGTTTGGACTTGACTGATGAATGGTCATGAGGGCCCTCTGTGTGTCAGAGTTGGTGTGGGAGCTGGCAATAGCAGCATAACTAAAGGTAGGTCATGCCCATTATTCACAGTCCACTGTCTTCAATGTAGACATATAAACAGTTGTTGGGGAAGGAGGTTCATGGAGGACTGGGATGCACTGGACATTTAAGCACACAGTTGGCTATCTAACATGATCTCAGGAAAGCAACGGAGGTTCCATGGAACAAACGGGATTACAATTTCATATTAAAACTTAAGGAAAAGGGGCAGGGAGTTTAGCCTAGTGGTAGAGTGCTTTCCTAGCATGCACGAAGACCCAGGATTGATTTCTAGGTACCACATACTTAGAAAAAAGCCAGAAATGGTGCTATGGCTCAAGTGGTAGAGCTCTAGTCTTGAGAAAGCCCAAGGACACGGTCCAGGCCCTGAGTTCAAGGCCCAGGATTGGCAAAAAAAAAAACTTAAGTAAAAGCTAACCATTAAGAAGGTAAACAAAATTTGCCAGGTGCTAGTAGCTCCCATCTGTAATCCTAACCACTCAGGAGGCTGAGACCTGAGAATCACAGTTTGGAGGCAGCCTAAGAAGGAGAGTCTATGGAATTCTTGTCTCCAGTTGACCAGCAATAAAACTGAACCTGGAAGTGTGGCTCCAGGTAGAGTGCTAGCCTTGAGTGAAAACACCATGCAAGAGCACAAGGCCCTGAGTTCAAGCCCCAGTACTGGCATTAACACATTTAAGTTCTACTCTGTGCCAAAACAAATTCCTAGGAAGCTCCGAGTTTGGATGATATCATTTTGGCTTTCCACAGAAGCACTGACACAACACTAGAAAATCGCTTTTGTTTATGCTCTTGGCTTTCATTCAGGACTGATATAAGCTGGAGCCTTATGAATCACGTTTACATTGTTTGTGAAACTGCAAGCAAAGACACTATCCATTATGTTGTTCCAAGTCCCTTATCTAGAAACTGGTGTGATAAATGCCTCCCAAAGTACACCACTATAAAGAAAGAAAGGGATACAAAATAGAAGCTTTTCTCCCAATGGACTGTATTCTTCTTAGTAAGTGTTGAGGGCTGTGCCATTCCAGTTCTGCTTATTGCTTTACGTACCAGGGGGCTCAAAGCTGAGGTCAAGGTCAAGAGCATTCCTTAACCTATAGTTTCTGGCATCAGATTCTTTTGCCCTTGGCTATTTGTAATCTTTCCTATTAAATTGCTGTGCCTATATCTTTGGTTAACTACACTTACAATTATTGATGCTATCATATTAAGCATGCCTGTTCAGATATTGGAAACCATCTCTGTCAAGGTATAGGTAGCTCACAGCTATATCCCTAACTACTCAGGAGGCTGAGAACCCAGGATTACCCTTCAAAGCTAGCCTGAGCAGAAAAGTCCATGAGACTTACCTAGCTCCATTTAACCAGCAAAAATAGCCGGAAAGGAAACTATGGCTCAAGTAACTTTTTCACTCAGCTTTAAGTGGGAAAAAAAAGTTAAGGGAAAGTCCAAGAATTTGAGTTTAAACACCAGTACTGGCACAAAACACACACACACACACACACACACACACACACACACACACACAATTGAACTTGCTTAAAGTACATATACATTTCTTCCTTATTTCCGAGTTTATAGTAAGAAAACAGGACCTTTTGAGAGCTTTTGGAACCACCTGCCTCTAGCTTGGGAGCAAAAGCCGACTTCCAGCATTCATATTCATTCAATTATTTTGATGTGCTACTTAAAAGATATTTGGATATAAAAGACTAGGTTTTTAAATGATATTAGTAAAACATCTCTTCAGGAACTTCAAGACCATTTAATAAGCTGATTTTAATTCATGTTTGGGATTTGTTTCCAATGAGGTTTAATTTTATAAAATAAAACTATGTTTTAATGTAAAAGAGGCCATTACTCCCACTTGGCTGGTAGAACTCAGTCTAGCCTTGAGAAGCAGAAGCAGTTTATGGGAGATGGACAGCTCACAAGGGCTCTTCTCTGCTGTGTGTGAGCAGTGGTCCTCAGCCTTATACTTCTGATTGACCCAGAATACTAGAAAATCCCTGAGTCCAGCCCCACCCTCTGTATCTCCTGGAGTGTAGCCCACAGCATTATAATTTCTAGAGCAGAGCAAAAATGCTAGACACAGACAGAGTTCAAGAAACCAGACCCAATCTAAGGTGAAAAATTGGACATAGGAAATCAAAAGCTACAGCAAGCTGGGGTCACTTGCTGCAGGAACAAAACATAGTACTGAATCCCTCATGAATTTCACAGTGCTGTTGAACATACTGATATCTGTTCACAAACAAAGGATGTTCTTTTTGCATCCAGCAAAGCAGCTCTAATATAAAGTCCCAGCCAAATATCTACCCAGTCCCTGGTTCCTATCAATTTTATCTTCTGCACAGGGTGAGCTATGCCGATGATTGGATTAATATTACTGTACCCACCAAGCTTCCAGAGTTTTGACAATGGGACATGAGGCTAATGATTTCTTCCTAACCTCCTTATCTAACACAGTGGTTCTCAACTAAAGTCTATTCTTTCCTCCCCACTCTGGGGAACACCTGCAATATCTGGAGATACCTTTCGTTGTCATGACTAATGGGAAGGAAGCTGACACCAACAGGCAACTAGCTAGCAAAGATCACTTAACATCCTACAACACACATGACAGCTGTCCCACTAGCAAACAACAACAACAGCAGCAACTGCCCAGCCCAAGAGATCAACAGCATCTTGATCCAAAAACCCAGGGCTAGCCCAAAGGAAGACAGAGTTATCGTCTAGTATCAGAAGGGATTCATGTCAGAGGTGTTTCTTTCCATCCATGTTCATTACTCAGGGAAGGTTCACGTGATGGATTGGCAACAATTCTGCAGGTCAGATTTGTTGGGTACCCGATCTCAACTTGACAGGCTTTTAACTTGTGCTCTGTCAAACCATGAACCAACAGAGTTCTTTTGGGACAAGTGAATGGCCTGCCTTCCACTCAGTTTCCCAAACACCTTGTCAGAGTGAACTGGAAGGGACAATGGAGTACCCTGAAGCTCATTTTCAAGAAAATCCTCCTAGATTAGGAAAGAAATTATCAGTACATATGTGGTGTGTGTGTGTGTGTGTATGTATGTCAGATCAAACACAGAGAGAAATCTGGCAAGCTCATCCTCCACTAAGCTCACGACATCTAAATGCTCAGAGGAAATAAAGTCCCCTCTTCTTTTCCTAATACTCATAACAGTGTTGTCCTGTTTTTCTCATATTCTATTACAAGTAATATACATATCTATAAATTATAATTAATGGAAAAAGCCATTTATTTATATGTAAGCACTTAACATATTAGGCAATGTGTTCACAGTTTAGTTTATCTTACTCCTTTGATTTTCAAAGCAAATCTATTACATCATCCATGAGAAGAATCAGATTGTAAGCTTTACAGTATGCCATAATACAACACAGTGAAGAGGTGACATTAGAGACAGTGAGTAGTCATGTGGAAATATACAAAAAATATTCCTCATTCTAATAAGCCACATTTTTAGGGGCAACCATCTCATCCCCTCATCTTCTCTACAGAATCACTCATTACAATTACAAGAAACAAACCAGAAACCAACTCTGTCATCTGGACCATAATAGTTATTTAATGTTTGCCCCCAAGATTTAAAACAAAACTTACAGATGGGTGCCAGTGACTCATGCCTGTAATCCTAGCTACTCAGGAGGCTGAGATCTGAGGATCATGGTTCAAAACCAGCCCAGGCAGGAGAGTCTTTGAGACACTTATCTCCAATTAATCACCAGAAAACTGGAAGTGACACTGTGGCTCAAGTGGTAGAGCACTAGCCTTGAGTTGAAAAGTGCAAGGACAGCACCCAGGCCCAGAGTTCAAGCCCCATGATTGATAAATAAATAAATAAATAAATAAATAAACAAACAAACTTACAAGCTAGGTACAGTGTGTCATGACTGTAATCTCAGCTGCTCAAGGGAGAGACTGGGTGGATGAAGGCTCAAGCATAATGTAAGAACCAACTTGAAAAATAATGAATGCAAAAAAAGGGCTGAGGGCCGGGAGTTTGGCCTAGTGGTAGAGTGCTTGCCTAGCATGCATGAAGACCCAGGTTCGATTCCTCGGTATCCCACATACATATCAAAAAGCCGGAAGTGGTGCTGAGGCTCAAGTGGTAGAGTGCTAGCCTTGAGGAAGTCCAAGGACAGTGCTCAAGCCCTGGGCCCAAGCCCAGGACTGGCAAAAAAAGGAGGGGGGGGCTGAGAGGCATGGCTCAAGTGGTAGAGTGTCTCTAGAAAGCATGAGGCAATGGATTCAACTCCCTTGAGAAAAACAAAAACAGAAAACAACAAAAAAATACCAACAAGAAAAATTTCTCGTGCTCAACCCAGTGGAAACACATTAAGCCCCCTCTTGAAATTATAGCTTTGATCCCCAGTACCACAGGGGGGGAAATGTTTCAAAGAAAATTAAGTAAAGTTGAGCTCAAATCTTCTAAATGCTGATGATTTTTTAAGTGGAATTTGACCAGTTTTAGGTCTCTGGAAAAGTGGGCCTTTGCCAAATGGCTATTGCCAGAGGTGAGGTATTTTTGAACCTCAGTTCCACTTGGCTGGAAGGATCCCCTCTTTGCCAGCTCATCTGAACTGCCTCCAGCAACCCCAGAGTAGAGTCCTCATAACTGAATCAACCGGTAGGCCAAGGTCAAGTCCATGCCTTCCCATGTCTCCCTACCCAAGTAAGCCTGGATGACACTATATTATTAGTTCATAGAAAAGATTTGCATTAGTTCTCCATGGATGGACAAATGACTGCAAATGTAGCAAGTGAAGGCTAGAAGCCTAGTATGGATCTCTAGAGGCTAAAACCAAGGTATTGGCAGTGTTTGCCCCTGGGGGCTTGAAAATAGAGGTCATTTCCTCATCCTTTCCATCCTTTCCTCTGTTCCTTTGACACCTTGCTCTATCTTCAAAATAGCAACACCATGTCTAAAAGTGTCAATGTCCCCAACAGTCACTGCTTCCTCTGACTCCTGTCTTCTGCCTCCTTCCAACATTTAAGAAATTTGTGATTAACCAAGTCCATCTGAATAATCCAAGATAATCTCCTTATTTTCAAGGTCAATTTATTAGCAACTTTCATTCCATCTACAGATCTAATTCTCTGCTACCAGGAATGTACTGTACACACAAATTCCAGGAGTCGGGATGTGGACAGCTGCCCAGCAGAGGCATTCTGCCTAACACATCTATTGGACATATAAAGAGAGCTAGCTGAGGAATTACTAGAATAATTCTGTAGTTGATTGTGATTGTATTTCAGGGGGACAGGCTCTCGTTAGTTCTCCCATCTCTGCCATTCTCCATTGCCTTTATCCAACGTTTTGCCTTCCTGTGTCATCTGCCTCTAAGTCTGCCCTTGGCTTTCTAACTGCAGTAAAGGCAAGCTTCAAGACATGGACATTTTTGCTTACCTTCAGGTCTTAAGAAACTGAGCTTGAAGGAATGATCTTGTCCACAATTCCCAGAAGCTCCTGGCATTGTGCCAACAGCAGGCTTCTGGAAAGCTATTGGGGTGAATAATGAGTATAGATTTGGGGGTACATACAGAGAGAAGTAGCTTCTGAAAGGGAAATTGGATAACCATTCAGCTATATCACTGTCTAGGTGCTTACAATTCGCTCTCTCGCTCTCTCGCTCTCTCGCTCTCGCTCTCTCTTTCTCTGTATACATATATACTATCTGGACTGGACTGTCTGGAATGATTTATCTGAATTTTATAGACCTGAGACTTCTCCCAGCTGAAACCCAGTTACTGCTTCCACAATAAGTCACTGGATTGATTGCTTGAAATTTAAAGGAGCACTGGGAGAACTTGGGCTGCATGAAGTCTTTAAATCATGTCCTCTGTGAGGTTCTCACACTTCTGAGTGACCTGGACAAAAGCATTGTGGCACTGGAAGAGGTGGAAAAATGTTCAGGGGACACAGCAGAGCCTAGCCAGAGAAATAGGAGCCACACCCTGATGGAGAAGAGACTCAACAGAGGCTAAGATAATGAGAGAAATGGCTTCCAAAGCAACAGCCCAATCCACAACAACCTCCTGAAGAATGCTTTGTTTGTTTGTTTGTTTGATGCTGATCCTGGGGCTTGAATTCAGGGCCTAGGCACTATTCCTGAGTTGTTTTGCTGAAGGCTAGCAGCACTCTACTACATTGAACCACAGCACCATTTCCCATTTTTGGATGGTTAACTGGAGATAAGACTATCACAGATTTTTTTTGCCTCAGCTGGCTTCGAACCAGGATCCTCAGATCTGAACCTCCTGAGTTGCTAGGATTACAGGCATGAGCCACTGGTGCCTGAAAAAAGGAGTTAATTTTTAAAGCAGGACTGATCCTGCTCCCTGTCCCACACACACAGCAAGAGGTAGGACCTTGGATAAAGTTCAGATGAGACCAGGGATGGGGGAGTACAGAAGAGTTAAATTTAGTTAGGAACTGAGATGTGACAGGTACTCTACTTCAACCTGTGATGTTCATTCACATATTCTTCCTGCCTTGGGAGAGGGGGTCTCAAAAATTGGGAAAAGATACATTGATGCATGTACTCGATACCTACTGTGTACTCTTGGATAAATTGCTTATCCTTTTTGTATCTAAAAACAGCCATATTGCCCCACTATGTGTATATGGGTAAAGCCTTTACAAATAATACTTAATGGCAGAGGAAATTACTCATTAGCAACATTAAAAGAAAAAAATCAGATACCAATGGCAAATGCAAATCAATGTGATCATGATTTCATAAAAAGAACACATATACTTTGAGTATGTGTATATCTACTTTAAATAAATATATACATATATATATGGATGTATGTGTGGGTGTGAAATTAAATGAAAATAATGATGATGATTTCTACATAGTGGGAAGTCACATGATTTAATTTTTAAATGTACTTTTCATATTTTCTGAATTGCCTACCACAAATATGACACACTTGGAAATATTGTTTCCGATTTGCATTTTTATTGCAAAAGTGATCCATGTTCAATGTAGGACATTAAACTTGGCAGGCACTTGGAGCAGCTTGTTATGAATCTTTCCAGATTTTTTTCTATGTCTATCTAAATACACAGGTAGAGGGCATAGATTTCACAGGCCACACACTTAGGAAGTGTGTAAAAGAGGGAGTCTTTATCTTGCTAAAACTGCTTATATTTGATCCTACCCTGAGTCCCCTCTGCACCCAGTAGCAGATGCCCAACTTTAAACATGGGGAGAATACACTCAGACAAATGAGGATTGTTCTCCACCAAAAGAAGGGATTCCTCTGTGGATCTGACCTGTCCCCCCAACCCTGCCACACTGCCCTGCTGAGGTTAGGATATGGTCAGCCCCCTAGGGCTGTGGTCATGTGGAGAGGTGGTGGGACCTTTAAGAGGCAGGCCTAATGGAAGGTATTTAAGTAATTCCCAGTCAGAAGGAATTGATGCTGGGCTCACAAAGTCCTCACCAAAGCAGGTGGCTCAACAAGAGTGAATCAGGAGACAGAAACTCTCTCCAAACTTCCTGCCTCACTTTACCTCTCCCTCTTGCAGATGTCCCACCCACAGAGATGCCATCCCCAAAGGTCTCCATCAGAGGCTGAATCAATGGGCCTACCTAATGTCAGGCAGATGGCTTCTAAAATGATGAGTTAAACCAAACCTCCTTTTATAAAAACATCCAAGTTCAGGGATTTTGCTATCACAACAGAAAATGGTCCAATCCCTAGAACTGTACTTCCTTCTAAGTGGCTTGCACAGTGTTAAGGTGATCATAATATGTTTCTCCCCCATTTTTGGTCTTCAAGATCCATCCTAACTTACAGACTCTAAGAGTTCCAGGTTTTTGAGATCTACCTGCGAATCCGGATCTACTACAAGCTCTGCGTGCTCTTTGCTCAGCTCTGAGACCTCTTCAAGTACAGAAGTCATGAGTCTTCAACCTCAAGGTGCCCACTCAGGGTTTCAGGATACCACCCCAAATTTCCTCAGAGAGTGCATTCCCAGACCCTCTCCGCCAACTTCTACTGTTGTAGCTTAGGGAAGTTGTAGGGGTGATCACCTTTAAGAGTCCCGGTGGGGTGTATGCCTCACAAAACTCCATCTAGCTGGGGCCTGAGATCCAGTCTCCACGGCATCCTATGAGACTTCCACAAAACAGAGCTCTTCTCAAAGACCACTTCTACACAGGAAACGAGAGACCTCAACATTCCAATGATTCTCTATGCTACAGTAGTGTGATTTTCACCTCTCCGGCAGGGGACAACACCAGTGAGCTTCAGTAGATGACTTAAACCTGAGGCCAGGAGTCTTTATTCAGCCTCAGAAACCTTTCCCGTAAACCAGTCTTCCTATTCTGGGATTAAAAAGTCTACGATGCCAAAGCTGGAAATAAGCCTTTGACCTGTGATCTCCTGAGCTGACACCTCAAGATGGAAGATGGAAGAGGAGAGTGAGCCACACACAGAACCCAGAAGCTCCCCATTGTCCTCTCAAGACCCCACGTGGCGGATCTGTGATGGAGAAACAGGAGCAAGTGTGCAAGGAAGGGGAGGAATAAAATCTCACAGAGGGGTACCAGCTATCAACAGTAACAAGAACAAAAATCCAGGGGACATGTTGACTGGAATCTGACCAGGAAATTGTGTCCAACCCATGGAAGCCATAAAGGCTAAATTTA
The DNA here is from genome assembly GCF_031878675.1 of Megascapheus bottae. Taxonomy (NCBI): domain Eukaryota; kingdom Metazoa; phylum Chordata; class Mammalia; order Rodentia; family Geomyidae; genus Megascapheus; species Megascapheus bottae. The sequence continues at coordinate 12,726 of NW_028327646.1, forward strand.
GATTTGGCACCTCTTCCTGAAGTACCGATTGTGTGGGGACTGTGCCCTCTCTCTAGACCTCAACAATAACGCTCAGACCATTTTAGGCACATCTGACAAGACCTAGGAAATACTTTCTGCTTATTACAACTTGCTTCATTCCCCTGCGCTTCTTCACTCTTCCTAGTTTATGTCTTGATTAAAGGCTGTTATTTGTCTATGAATTGTTACTAAGCATAATTTTTAACTAAACATTCCAGAAGAGCAGGAATGAGGACCAGATTTGTTTAGCTCTTCAATTCTCATTTATTTTCACCGCTGTTGTCGAGCATCCATGATGTTGCCAAGATCACTCTAGTTGTCAGGTTTTTAAATGAATAAATGAACATAAATATGTTAATTTTTAATACTATATAATGTATTTGAGTGTGTGGAATTAAATATATCAGTAGTTTAGCTGGGTGCATTGGGTCACACTGGTAATCCTAGCTACGCAGGAGGCTAAGGATGGGAGGATTGTGGGTGGAAGTCAGTCTGGGAAGGAAAGGTCATGAGACCCTTCTCAACCCCATAGCTGGGTGCAGTGTTAAAAACCTGTCATTTGGCTTTGTGAGAAGCTACTAATGGGAGGATTGCAGTTAGAGGCTAGCCATGGCAGGAAAGACCATGAGACTGTCTCAGTGGAAGAACTTGGACATAGTGGCACATATCTATTATACCAGCTATGACAGATACCCTGAAGTAGACTATTTCTGGTCTAGATGCAGGCCTGGGAAAGAAGTGAGACGGTATCTCAAAAGTAAGTAGTACCAGGTGCCAGTATCTCACGCCTGTGATCCAAGCTACTCTAGAAGAGGAGATGTGAGAATCATAGTTCAAGCAAGCTTGGGCAAGAAAGTCCATGGGTCTCTTATATCTAATTAACCACTAAGAAGGCAAAAGTGTGGCTCCAGAAGTAGAAGTATAGCCTTGAGCAAGAAAGCTCAGGCCTTGAATTTAATCCTGATGACAAACACACACACACACACACACACACACACACACACACACACACACACTTTTAAAACAAATTTCCTTGAGCCCATGTGGACCGAAACCGAACGCAAGGGGAGGCGGTGGAGCGGCCCGGTGCCGCGCGAGTGGCCGTGGAAGGGTGGATCTCCCCACCCCCCAGGCAAAACAAAGGAAAACTTTACACAGGTTGGGGTTTTCTATCCAACCCGGGGCCGCCCGGAGCTCCCCCCCCCACCCCCGCTCGTCCCCGCGCCCAGGTCCTCCTAGCCCTGCTCAGCGGCCCCCTGAGCCCAGCGGCCCGCGGACCTCCGTCCACTGTCCAGGGCAGAAAGGAGCTGCTCCCCGCGACCCCTGATCGGGCTCGGGGATCCGAGTGAAGGTTCAACGCCCCCACCCCCACTCACACACACACATTTCCCACCCAACCTCCCTCCCCCACCCACACGCACACCTCGTCGGGGGCGGGGTGGGCACATGACGCCCCGGAGGACGCGGGCAGGGACCGGGAAGCCCGGGGTGGGGCGGGGACTGCGGCCGCGGCAAGCAGGTAGCGCGGGCAGAAGACACACGCCCGCCGGGCCGGGGGAGGGGAGAAGTTTCTCCCCAACTTCCCGACTCCGGGCCGGTGGAGAGCGGCGATCGCGGAGTCGCCTTCCCGGAGCAGGGCGCAGGGGCCCAGCGCCGCCGGGAGCGGGGTCGGCAGTCCCCGCCCGCGGGGCCGCGCCAGGGTCCTTACCTGCCCTCCGGCCGTGCTCACACGGGTCCATGTGGCGGCGGCTCTGGCCCGGACGGAGAGGGGGCGGCGGGCGGAGCAGACGCCCGCCGAGGCCCTCCTGCTCTCCACGTTCACCCGGACCACCTCCTAGGCATGGGGGCGCGAGGCGTGTGGCGCGGGGCGGCAGGCTGCAGCGATGACTGCGGAGCCCGCCCGGGACGCCTGACTTCAGGAGGAGAGAATTCCCGGGCTCCCCCACCCCAGGACTCCCAAACCACGCCCCTTCCCCGGACCACGCCCCTTGCCCCTTCCGTGGGGGCGGGGCGGGGGCGAGGGCGGGGCGGGGCTGAGGCTACTTGTGCTTGGTGCCTGCTCACAGGGACTCCTGTGGCAAAAAAACTGGAAGTGGTGCTGAGGCTCAAGTGGTAGAGCTTTAGCCTTGAGAAAGTCCAAGGATAGTGCTCAGGCCCTGAGCTCAAGCCCAGGACTAGGAAAAATAAATAAATAAATAATAAATAAATAAAAATTATTAAATATTAATAGAACTGAAATCCAAGGAGTGTAAATATTAGTAGAATTTCAAAGACCTTGTATGCTCTTTATTTCTAAAGGAAAATGAATTAATACTATAAAAATGTTATAGTAAATACTTGACCTGTGGAAATGATTTTTCTTAATATAGTTGAGGTAATGTATAGAGGGGTTACAGTTACATTCATCAGGTAGTGGGTACATTCTTTTTTTTTTTTTTTTTTTTGCCAGTCCTGGGCTTGAGCTCAGGGCCTGAGCACTGTCCTTGGACTTTCTCAAGGCTAAAGCTCTACCACTTGAGCCTCAGCCCCATTTATGTTTTTTTCTATGTTTATGTGGTACTGAGGGATTGAACCGGGTCTTTGTGCATGCTAGGGAAGCACTCTACCAGTAAGCCAAACTCCCAACCCAAGGTGCATTCTTCAACATTGTTACCACTTCCCATGTTTTTCTCCCACTTTTTCCCCTTGGAAAGAGTTTTTGTTTTTGTCAGTCATGGGGCTTGAACTCAAGACCTGGGTGCTGGTTCCTGACTTTTTTGCTCAATGCTAGTGCTCTATCACTTTGAGTCACAGCTCCACTTTCATTTTTTGAGTGGTTATGCCAGGAGGAATGTTATTTGCTCAAGTGTCAGAAGAAACATGCCATATTTCTTTTCTGTAAACCTTTAAATATAATAGCACTAGTTCATTTATGAGTTTGAAGAGCTCACCTGAGAACAGGGTTGATTTGGGGATTATTGCCCAACCACAACTTCTGGGGACACACTCAGAAGAGAAAAGCAGTAAGTCATGATCCGTGTGTGTTGTCTGAAGGATGGGGTGACATGCATGCAGAGAAACAATGTTTCAGGCCGATGGTGGATGTCTGGAGGTAGGACTTAGATATGGGCTTTCAATTGTCCTTAAGTATCAAGCAGTGCTGAATCCTACCAAAGTTGACACCTACTAATTTTGAGAAAAGTCACAAGGAAAGCTTGTGTTTTCTATGAAGTGATGTTGAACAGGAGAGTGCAGGAGTCTTAAGTCAAGACAAGCTAGACAAGTACATAGAAGTTTTCATAATAATGTTATGCTTTGTGTTATTATTTGCTTTATTATGTTTATGCCAACATCCACAGAGAGACGCTCTGTTATTGCAGATTCTTCCAAGGTATAGGATTCCAAAGATTTAGTGCTCCTGGTTGTAATTTAATGTGTTTGGTATGATTGTCATCACAGTCGATGTGGTATAAGACACTGAACTGGAGATATAAAAAAACAACTTATTTAAAACTTTTAAACCAGACTAACACAGTCAGCTAAACACTAGTACAGAAACAAAAAAAAATAGAAAAATTAAGTATGATCCTTCCTGTTCACTCAGCAAAAAAGAATTGAATGTATTTTTTAGTATATGTAAGCAAAATGTTTTATTTTATTTTTGGCATAGTTTAATGTTTTTTCATAAATTTTTATAATGATGGGGAAGTATAGTTAGGTTAAAAATGTCAACTAGGCATTAATTTAAAAACCTGATCCTTTTCAAAGAATAAACTACTAAGATTAAGATAGTAGAAAAATATTAATAATGTGGTATATTGAGAAGTAAAGAGATCATAACTAACAAACACAGAAAAATAATGAAGGCACTGTGTGTGTGTGTGTGTGTGTGTGTGTGTGTGTGTGTGTGTATGGTGGAAGATACCTCATGAAAGAAGAAATATATATTTATAGCAATGGGAACTGAACTGTTCTCTTCAGATGCCCAGAGGTAATACATTACATGAGCAAGGTGTGAGTATAAAATTTTCTACTTTTGAAGCTTTATCAATTATCAAGGCCCTTCTGTGTTACTATAGGTCTACAAACACCTTTCGAAATTCTGTTTATGACTGTGCAAATTTGTTAGCAGTTGACTTTTCCTGCTTTCCCAGGCTTCAATAACCTTTAATTATATAGGAGGGCTTCATTTAGTTGTTGCGAATGTTCTAGTAGGTGATTTCTAAGCTCTAAATTAAAGTCCCTAGATTTTTCCAGAGTTGTTGATCAGTGAAAGTATGGTTTTAGATGTACCAACACAAATCTTATCTTCTGGAATTTCATTGTTGGACAACTGATGTACAAGCCAGCATACTAGCCTAGCTCTTAATAGTCTTGTGGTCTTATTATCCATTCTAGGGTATTCTACAAGATGCCAGCACTTGAATCCTCTAGGAATATTTAAATAATGTAATATTTGGACAATAGTTCATTCCTTTTCCATAAAACAATAATCCTTGGCCAATGGGTCCAGAATTTAGACAGGATCAATTTTTAAAAGGATCCCACGTAAGAGGTAATCCTAGGTATTTTTACTTGTTCTCATTCTTCCCAATTTGTTTCTGTAGATCCCAGGTAGACTAACCAACTTCTGGTCTATATTTGTTACCCTGTGGATGCTTGTTAGTGGCAATCTATTTTCCAATGTGGGCCCTTCTCTCACATGCTCCACTGGGATTAATAACCTTGGCATGCCTAATAAACCACTTCCTTAGGAAAGTCTTCTGACGCTTTGGAGTGTGAGACCTTGTTGTACTCTTCCACATGGTTATCTGTTTCTACTTTACTGTAATGTCTGGAATTGCAGGTCTTTTAAAAAACTATATACACATTTTTTCTTGCTAGAAGGTAATCCTCTTAATAGCAAAAAATATACATGTTATGGTGGCACTTCAATGCCTAGCAATCATTGTTCAAAAATAAACAAATCCATAGGCCTTTGATGATGGAGCCTAGAGGAGTTACCCATGGAAAAATCTGGTGCCATCTGCAGGTGCTGTGAGAAAGTGAGAGGGGGCATGATGTCCTCTCTCAGAGGCTCCTGAGAGGAAAATCCTTTGAAACTAGCCAAGGATTTAATATTGGTAGAGCATTTGTATTCACAGCACAGCCTCCTCTCACTGTCGCGACTCCCTCGGCTGGCAAGGAAGTACACGACAAAGATAACTTCTTCTCGAGCAGCAGTTTATTCAGCAAGCTAGTACAGCCATGCTGGGTCGACCCCAACTTCCTCAAACATAGACCTTAAATAGGCTTATTAACCAATCACAATTATTTCCTTAACACTAACATCCAATTAACTACAAGCATGTCTCCAGCACACTCCGGACACACAGCAATATGGCTACATGCATACTTCCGATCACGCATTAAATGCATGAACAGTCAGATCTCTTCCTGGACACTTTTAGATAAACAACTCAGAAAAACAACCACGGAGGCGGATGTCAGCGCCATCTTGTAATGGCGATTGCAATGGCTCTCTACATCTCCCCCTTTTTTCTTTTGGCCAAAATAAAACAAAAGCAGAGTGGAAATCCGGAGGCCGGCCGAACCTTCGGACGTCCCTCTTGCTCTTAAGAAGGTAAGGGATCATGCCTGTCTTAGGTTGGAGAGATGCCTCTTGGTTCTTACCCGTCATCAACATCCGATGCTTAAGTATCGGAGTCTGTCTTAGGTTGATACCAAGATCAATCTCTACACTTACCCGTCCTTGACTACTGATCCAGCATACCCAGCCAAACCTGGGGGGAGAGATTCGATTCCAGAGCAATAAGAGCTTGTTTCACAATATACTTATCATGTCTCCTCTGTGCCTGAAGTTGTCTATACATGATTACAACAAACCAACAAAATAAAACAAAACTCACACATAATATTACAATTAAAGACACACTTCCAGCCCACTCCTTGATCCAATTAAAGGAGTTAGAAATCCAATTTACAAAATCTTCAACTGTAGCAATATTAACACGGGTAGAATTTACAATCATAATTTCATAGCGAAGTTGGGTGGTTAAATTCTCAAAATCCTTGGACCAAGATTCTCTCAACATATTTCATAATTGTCTGGACAAATTTGCTGCTCGAGAATAATTATAATAGGGTAAAGAAGTAATACACAACCCAGTGCCTATACCCACACAAGACAATTGAGCATAGGAAAACATCAAATCAACTTGTTCCTGAAGTAAGTCCACTCTTTGATTCAATAAAATGACACCGTGTGCCAAATGCTGGTTAATCTGTAACTGCGTGTCCATAGTTTGAGATACCGCCTCGGACAGGGTATTCACAGTAGTTGCGGTCTGAACTGTGGTGACTAACGCGGCGGCGCTGGCTGCGGCGGTGGCGAGTAATGAAGAAACCAGGACCACCAAAGCAGTGATTCCAAGATCACGACGAGGTCTCTTCAACTGCACAATTAAATCCTTCTCAGACACTTCTACAGGAACAGGAATAAATGTTGGCAAACGCATAACTACAACAGAATTAAACTCACTAGCATTCCAACACTGACTTAAAAAGCAGGGACAACTAGAACAATTCAATAAAGAATTATTTCCAATACAATTACTTTCAAAAACTAAAAACATAAAGGGGGGCCAAACACATACAGGACTAGCTTTATACTTAGTCTTAAATTTACAATTATCTTTCAAAGTAACATTTAAGCTTTCACCTACTAGGGCAGCTCCTTTCTGTATAACCGAATTACTCACTGTAACGGAGCAGTTACAGTACTAAATTTCTCCCTCTTGAATAAATCCCAAAGCATTTGCTGTAGTACAGGCAAATTGTCCACATAACAGCCAAGCATCAAAAGGATTTTCAGCATCTTCCCGAGTACCTTGAAAATTAAATTTAGACTCATGAATAAAAGTAGTATTTCCAGTAGTATGAATTTTAGGAGAAAAGGTAAATCCATATCCTATCGAGGAATATCGCGGGCTTTGACACCCTGTCCATTCCCAGGGCCAATTCAATGGACTAACACATTTCGGATACACTGAGGGAGGAGGAGGGTTCCAAGCTTTATAAGAAAATATAGGGATTCTAGCACTAAATCCTACCACTACAGTTTTGGTCACATTCCCATTCTTAACACTAGGATATTCTGTACTATTAAACTTTCCTACCTTATGCTCTTGTAAGTATAAACAAATATCACTATAAAATTGATTCAGGGTGAAACACAAGGATGAAGATAACATTACAGATAACGAATAATTTCCTTTCTCATAACTATAAGGTAAAAATGGCAATTTCAAGTACCTACTACTGGTAAAAAGGTATGGAAACACTCTGGAGGTATTAGTCACAGGCATTGGAAGCGGGAAGGTCTTCATTACTGCCCATAGTAGGCGAGGCTCCACCAGCGGACAAAGTAGTATTATCAGTAATATCTTCTTTGCGGCCATCTTCTTGCGCTTTTCTCACCAGGCGTTCCGGCACCCAAATGGGATCTTGTGAATTCTGTGGAAACACACAAACAGTTCCTCGTGCCCAGGAGAGCACGGGGTCTGGCCCATTCCATTGGCCTGTTAATATATTTTTCCATTTTACCATTCCTTTATATAGTCCCACAATTGGAATAGTATGCCGCTCCGCAGCGGAGTGGCCTTGAGTGTCCAAATTTAAAAAATTTATGGTAAAAAGGGCTAAGGAAATTCTTTCTTTTGGTGTCCTATTCTGCCCAATTCCCTCTTTTTGTTTTTGTAAATAAATTTTTAAGGTGCGATGAGCACGTTCCACAATGCCTTGCCCTTGAGGATTATATGGTAATCCATGAGAAATCTGTACTCCCATGGTTTGGCAGAAGGCAAGAAATTGTTTACTAGTATAGGCAGGGCCATTATCAGTTTTTAATAAGTAGGGCATTCCCCAGGAAGCCCAGGCTTCCAAGCAATGAGTAATTACATGATGAGCTGTTTCTCCACCCAAAGGGGTAGCATGAATAATTCCAGAACATGTATCAGTTGATACGTGTAAATATTTTAACTTTCCAAATTCCATAACATGGGTAGCATCCATTTGCCAAATTTTTAGTGGAAGTAAACCACGGGGATTAACACCTAATGGCACAACTGGAAGATGGGTAACACATTTTGGGCAATTTAAAATAATTTGTCTGGCTGTCTGTCGAGACAGCTTAAATTGAGATTGTAAGGTGCGAGCATTAACATGAAATTGATGATGAAATTCTTGTGCCTGCATTTCTGGGGTAAGAGCAACAAAGGCCATTTGCATACGTGTACATTTATCCACTACATTATTGCCCAAACTTAAGGGCCCAGGTAAACCAGTGTGAGCACGAATATGCAATGGAAAAAAGGGGGCTCTACGAGCACAAATTAATTCCTGCAACTGAATAAACAAATTACATACAGTGCTATTTTTATTTATGGGTCCTGCAGCTTTTAGAACTGCAAAGCATTAACTACAAATGCAGAATCAGAAATAAGATTAAAAGGAAAATGACAATTTTTAAAAACAGAAATTACAACCTGCAATTCTATTCTCTGTGCTGATCCAGGCTGAAACTGGCATAAAACTGGCTCTTGGCCTTCAACCAAATATGCTCCCATTCCATTCTTGGAACCATCTGTAAAAATATTGATGGCTCCAGGTATAGGTTGTCTGGCAGTAATAGTTGGGAAAATAATAGGGTGTTCCTTAAAAAACTGCAAAATTGGACTTTTTGGATAATGATTATCAATTTTTCCTGTAAATGAACAAATTAAAACAGCCCACTCAGTAAAGGTGGAGCTTAAAACTTGTATTTGCTGACTGTTATAAGGAATTATAAGAAAATTGGGCTGAGTGCCAAAATGCTGCACGCTAAATTTTATTCCCAAAATAGCTAGATTGGCAACGGCAGTGGGATAATACTCGATAGATTTTGCAGGAGATAATTTCGGATGAATCCATGCTAAGGGACCATCCTGCCACAACACCCCTGTAGGCTGTTGAGATGAGGCCAAAATAACTAAAGAAATTTCTTTTCCCAACTCTATTCTTTTTTGAAAGGCCAGTTGTAACTTTTCTTCTAAAGTTTCTAAAACTTTTCTTGCTGCAGGGGTTAATTCCCTAGGCGAATCCAAACCTGATGGGCCTTGCAATAACTCATACAAAGGTTGCAACTCCTGATTAATCATAGGCAGGGAGGTTCGAATCCAATTTATATCTCCCAAAAGTTTTTGGAAATCATTCAAGTTGTCTTTACGCAACTGCCAATTTAATGGAATAATTTTTTGGGCTGTTATTCTACTTCCCAAATAATGTACAATATTGTTCTTGTGTACCTTTTCTGGGGCTATAAATAATCCTTTATTTTCCAGACACTTTACTAATAAAATAAAAGCCTCATTCAATACCCTTTGATCTTTGGAAGTCAACAAAATATCATCCATATAGTGTAAACACCGTACTGATGAAAACTTTTCCCGCACAGGAATTAAAGCTGCATGTACATGCAATTGACACAAAGTGGGGCTATTGGCCATTCCCTGAGGTAACACAACCCATTCAAATCGCTTATCAGGGCTCTCTTGATTAATGGAGGGCAGGGTAAATGCAAACCTACAAGTATCCTTATTATTTAAAGGAATAGAAAAAAAGCAATTTTTTATATCCAGAACAATTATGGGCCATTCTTGAGGCAAAGTAGAAAGTAAAGGCAGTCCTCGCTGAACAGGCCCCATGATTTGCATTTGACTATTAATTGCTCGCAAATCATGTAATAGTCGCCATTTCCCAGATTTCTTTTTAATAACAAATATAGGAGTATTCCAAGGCGACACTGAGGGGCGTACATGTCCTAATTTTAACTGTTCTTTTACTAAATTATGGGCAGCTGCCAATTTCTCGGATGGGAGGGGCCATTGAGGGACCCATATAGGGTCCTTGAAAAACTGGGCATTTCTCCAAGTTCTTCCCTTTTCGACCTTGATCGAGGCAATGGCCCTGGGTCTGCGGGAAACTCTTCAAGGTCAGACTCCGCCAAGTCTCCGTCTCTTGGCAGTGGTGGATAGATAGAGGGTATATGCCTTTCACTTTTCACACTACTCTGCCTGGATGCCGTTCTCTCTTCTTTAAATTCCTCCAGCGCTATTTTTCCTTCCACTAGAGCGCTGGAGCAGCGCTCGTCGGCCAGACAACTCCTGACTAACCTCCATATAGGTTTCACTCCAGGCCCCAGTCTACTCTTCTCGTCAGCGCTATCTAAATCATTTCCTAATTTATCCCAAGCTGGCAAAGATAGATTTCCTGAGACTGAAAACCAAGGAGCTACCTCCTCCACATTTGACAAGAACAGTCTCAAAGTACTTTGTTTCACTTTTAAATTCTTAGCACACAATAATGCGTCCAAGGCTGTAACTAATTGAGATGACTCTGAGGCTCCCATCTTAAAACTGGAGCTTCTCCCCGCTCTTTCTTTATCTACAGAAAAGAGCAGAAGTAATTGGTCCCCTTACCCAGGACTTGAATTGGTCCCCTTACCCGGGACTTGAATTGGTCCTGCTCACCCAGGACTTTAATTGGTCCCCTTACCTGGGACTTTAATTGGTCCTGCTCACCCAGGACTTTAATTGGTCCCCCTTACCGGGACTTTAATTGGTCCTGCTCACCCAGGACTTGAATTGGTCCCCTTACCCGGGACTTGAATTGGTCCTGCTCACCCAGGACTTTAATTGGTCCCCTTACCTGGGACTTTAATTGGTCCTGCTCACCCAGGACTTTAATTGGTCCCCCTTACCGGGACTTTAATTGGTCCTGCTCACCCAGGACTTGAATTGGTCCCCTTACCTGGGACTTTAATTGGTTTCCCTTACCTGGGAAACTTACCGGTGCACCACCTCGAGTTCTGAAGTCTGCTGGAAATGAAGGTCTTGGCGTACGGGCATCCCCGTACGGGCCACCAGCTGTCGCGACTCCCTCGGCCGGCAAGGAAGGACACGACAAAGATAACTTCTTCTCGAGCAGCAGTTTATTCAGCAAGCTAGTACAGCCATGCTGGGTCGACCCCAACTTCCTCAAACATAGACCTTAAATAGGCTTATTAACCAATCACAATTATTTCCTTAACACTAACATCCAATTAACTACAAGCATGTCTCCAGCACACTCCGGACACACAGCAATATGGCTACATGCATACTTCCGATCACGCATTAAATGCATGAACAGTCAAATCTCTTCCTGGACACTTTTAGATAAACAACTCAGAAAAACAACCACGGAGGCGGATGTCAGCGCCATCTTGTAATGGCGATTGCAATGGCTCTCTACATCTCACAGATTGTTTTTTACTGTTATTATAAAGGTGATGTAAATTGAGATTATAGTTACATAAATCAGATAGTGAGTACATTTCTTTTGGACAATCTCACCCTTTTCTTCACTCTCTCAGTTTTTTCCTCCCACCCCCACCCACAAGTTGTCTAGTTCATTTTCAACGTAGTGTTTAGTGATTACCACTGCTGCACTGGTTCACTTCCTTACCCTCCCAATGACATATAAATGAACATATGACAAAAAGAAGAGAAAACTTACAACAGCGACAAAGAAAAGAATCTCTAGTTTCCATTTCTTGGAGCTCACTTAGATAAAAACTTGATGTGCTCAGAGATACATAGGCCATGGTACCTTTGTGTTCTGTTCTTAAGTCTATCTGCCTTTGTCTCACTGTGTGGGAATGACTTGAGTCTTGTCCCAGTGTACTTTAGACCTAGCTTCCCCATGTGAGATACAAGTTGTGTCGTTTGGGTCTCTGAACTTGCCTAACCTCCATTAACATGATTTGTTCTAGGTCTATTCATTTCTCCACATCTATTGCTGATTCTAAGAAGGCTGTCTAACTTTGAGCTAAGCCACTTAGTGGTTTTGACTCTGGCCACTGTAATCTTTTTACCATCTTACCTTGGATCCCTACCCTAGTATCTTATTTTAGTGTTCAGGGGTCAAGAAAAGCAAAGTGAAAAGAGGGCACAGGAAGTAGAATGAAGACAGCAGATCAGGTCCTGCTCATCACTACAGATTTTCTTTCTCCTTGGCATGGCTTCATACCTTTTTTCCAGCTTTACAGAGCTGTGGCTGGCTATAGGAAAATAAGGCTTTCCTCTAGATAACATTTTCTAGTCTTATTTTGATATTTTTATGAACATCGTATTAAATTATCTAGGGACATGCAAGCCTATTCTTCCTATAAGGGCTTGTGAAACCTGTACTATGAATCATTATATCTAATTTTCTTTCAAATCTACAGGCTTTTTATCAAATTTTATCAATTTTATTAATATCACTTGTAATGTACAAGAGTCATGGCAAACCTAAGAACTTTTTAACCATATCATGATTATCTGAAGAGTCTCCTTGTTGGGTGCTGGTGGCTCATTCATACCTGTAATCCTAGCTACTTAGGAGCCTAAGATCTGAGGATGGCTGTTCAAAGCCAGCCCAGGCACTAAAGTCCATGAGACCCTTATCTCCAATTATCCACAAGAAAACCAGAAGTGGGCTGTGGCTCAAGTGGTAGAGCACTAGCCTTGAGCTGAAGAGCTCAGGGACAGTGCCCAGGCCCAGAGTTCAAACCCTAATAGTAAAAAGGAAAAAAAATAGTCTCCTATTTTTTTAATTTTTTGTATCAATGCTGGTCTTGGGCTTTGAACTCAGGGCATGTGCTCAGTCCTTGAGCTTTTTTTGCTCAAGACTAGCACAGTACCACGTGAGCCACAGCTCCACTTCATTTTTTTTTAGAGAATGGAAAATATGAGTCTCATGAGAATTTTCTGTCCTGTCTGGTTTCAAACCATGATCCTCAGATCTCACTTCCTGACCAACTACAGGCAACAGTGCCTGGCTAGGTCTTCTGTTCTTATATAAATCAGAGCGTAATAGATTACTTTTTTACCACACCTGAAATTCTTATGCAAAACTAAGTGCTCAGCAATCTATTTTCTGAAATAAGATGCACATTAATGATAGACAATTCTAACCTAGTTGGCTAGGGATTATGAGCTATATACCTGATTATAGAGATTTAAATGTAATCAATTTTAATAGCCTCAAGAAAATCTGTAATATTTTCTAGAAGCTAACGTCCCAGTGGTGTGATACTTTATCTCTAGGCAAAGGATGAAGAGGGAAGCATTTGTCAACTAGATAGGATATTCTCTTCTATAGGATACCCAGAGTTCATTGCCCCTGGCTTCTTTCTAGATTGATCCCATTGTTCGAAATGAATCATGCTGTCACAGCTGTGAAGAATGACTAGGAGTTTTGTAGTCAGGACTGGATATAATGGAAGTGCCCTAGCAGCTTCCTGGGCTCCATCAGGGCAGCAAGATTAAATTTGAGCTCGAGTTTTGAAATGATAAAAAAGCTGTTTGACTGCATTTTCAATATGTTTATCAGGAGAAAGCTGTAAATACGAGATAACTCCTGCAAGAAATTTAGAAGTTGAAATGAGCATCTAACAGTCTGAAAGGAATCTGCTGCCGTTGAACATTACTCATGGTTCTATTGCCGAGCACCAACACTGCACTTTTCCTCCCAGAATTATTTTTAACTAGCTTGGAAGTCATCCAGGTTTAACTCCTCTCCAAAGCAATTCTGTAAATGTGAGAGGGGCTAGCTAGGTTCTGATTCAAAAGACAGGTGTACCTGGATGTCTTTTGTATAGCTGTGAATATCGACAGGATGGTTCTCACTTATCATTCTGCAGTGGAACAGCTTAAGTGTGAAATGCAGTTCCTTCCAAAGGTGATGAAACCAGCAAGGCAGCTCAAAGGTAAAGCCATGCTAATGCACACATGCTTATTTTACTTTTTTCTCTCCTCAGAAAATATTCAGGTAATAAAATGAAAGCTTTAAGATGGGAGACATTAGAGACAGCAGTACATATTCAGTAGGAATGACAGTTCAAATTTAACATGGAAAACATGTTCAATACACCAGTGCAAAATAAATACAAGATAAGCCACATATAACTTTATTTGAAACGTGCCATGAAATAAATTGGCTATTACCAACTCATGGTTTATCAAGAAAGAAAAAAATGACTATACATTAACGAATGAAGAAAAATAGGTGGAATCTGATCTAACAATTATTTCTGATGGTCCTTTGCTTCTTATTTAAAGAAAAAAAGCTAAATTCCATTATGTCTTTTTCATCTGCTATCACATTGATATTTTAAATATTCAAACATTATAGCATTCTCACTTATAGGAATATTACAGACTTCATAGGAAACTTAGACATTTGACTAAGTATGTTTAAATAATGGGACACCAAAATAGATTATATATTTAGTATATTGAATATATGCTACAATGAATATATATATATGTGTGTGTGTGTTTATTGTTTGTGAACATTGCTTTTAAAATAAATGTTCATCTTGAGTAATGTTTTCAAAAGAGTTTGTTTACCAAGTGGGAAATCTCCAATTTATTCAATTTTTAGGACAGTTTCAAGAATATACTGTTAATTAAGACCAGTCCCAGTGTAAAACCTCACATACCATCCTTACCATAAACTACTCAATCACCTGATTAATTTATTATTACTGTTGATGCTATCTGTCTGGTTCAATGCAATCCACTGAAAGGATTGGATTTATTCACTAATTTCTATGAATAAAATAGAGCTTAAAGGACCACCTGTCAGGCATGATGGCACATACCTGAATCCCAGATATCCAGTTGATTAAGACAGGAGGTTCTTTTAAGCCCAGGAATCAACTGGAAGCCATTCTGAATAACAGAAAGAGACTCTTTAAAAAAAACAAAAGAAGAGAAGGAAAGGAGAGAAAGAGGAGGAGGAGGAGAGGAAGAAGAAGAAAGTTGGAAGAGGTGGAAGCAGAGGCAGAAAGAATAGGATGAATTAAATAAGAAATTAGATTTGGGAGTAGAGCTGTGGCTCAAGCTTCTTGATCTATCCTTGAGCAAAAAAAAAAAAAGGCACAGGGACAGACCCATGTCCTGAGATCAAAGTCAAGGAACATCCCTCACTTACACACACACACACACACACACACACACACACGCACACACGCACAAACATGCACACACACTAGAAGTTTAGGTTATTAACACTGTAAATCAAGCAGGCTTGAAAAAACAAAATGTGACTTTTAAATTTTCTATTGAGCTGGACCTGTGGGCTCACACCTGCAGTACTAGCTTCTCAGGAGTCTGAGGATCAAGGTTCAAAGCCAGCCTGGGAACAAAAGGATCTGAGACTCTTAGCTCCAATTACCCTCTAGAAAAGTATGAAATGGGGCTTGGCTCAATGGTAGGTTGATAGATGGTAGGCTGAAGAGCTCATGGACAACACCCAGGTCCAGAGGTCAAGTTCCACAACCTGGATATCTTTATCAAAATACCATTCTATTGCACATTAGAAATTATTTACCTATGAGTTATAATAGAATTATGCTAGGAATCATCATTTCACAGGAGGTTTGTGTTTTATAGACACATATGTGATGAATAAATGTTCCTCATAAGTTATCATTTTAGTAACAACACAAATCATTTTCATTTTCAAATGAAACCAATCCCTATGAGAAGGCTTTCACAAAATTGTATGACACAATTTGAAATTACTTTTATTTTTCCTCCTTTCTGGAAATTGATTATTGCACCACAATTTTCCCATTCCTTGAGCTGCCATCTGGATATTTCAGACTTTGTGGTCCAGAAGTCAATCAACCTAATGCACGACTGTAGCCATCTTCAGAAAATCCTCACCTGCAGCGTAAAACATGATTAATTTCTTGACAGGTACACTTGAGTCTTCCTCCTGTCCCCCTAGTCTATCCTCACTCTTAGGAGTTTTGTGTGCTTTTCTTTCATCATCTACATGGAAGAGCCACTGTTCATAAAACTGTCCTTGTGAAGATTTATCTCTTATTATTAGTTTGCTGTGCTGCAAAATCTACCTTATGTACAAATAAATGAAATGAGCAATCTGAACTGTAATAAAGAGATTTAACACAATATTTGAGAATATTGATTGAGACTGTTGGTCTTTGTTTTCTTCTTCTTTTAAATTTTTTTCTCATTTTAGTGTAGACTTAGGCATCTCTTTACTATACCTTTTTACAACTGGGGAGTGGAGGGAATTAACTTGGTTTGATAGAGGCATTAGACAAAAAAAATAGGGAATTCTGGAGAAGAAATTAATGACAATTTTCAAAATTTAGGAAATAATTATAACTTGGATAATAAATAAATATTACTTTTATATGGTACATTGCATAAAGACAGTCCTATTCACCAAGTAAAACATATTGGTTATGGTATATTCTGGTGAATTTATCTGTGGATAAATAGGTAAAATATCAATACATGAATGCATGATTTCATCCTAAGGGATGTTTTGTGGAAAAATGTATGAAATACTGGTTAAAATTCATTAGTCTGAAAAAATAGAGGTTAAATCATCATAAATTCAGTAAGTCTATATGTGTATAGATTACACAGAGAAAAATAACCATGTCTGTTATACTATATAATTCTGTGGAGCTTGTGAATTGGCTATGCTTGTAGTTTTCTCAGATGTTTCTTGTTGTCTGTGCTATAAGCCATAAAGGATACAATTGAAAAAAAATACTTTTAAGTGTGAAGTACCCTTCGTGACAAATATATTTGGTGACAGTTTTAACTGTAGAATGATTCACAAAGATGACTTCTAGGATGGCTTCATGTTAATAGAAAAATAAGTTCCATGCACAGTATGTTTGAGAAGCACTGACCTAGTGGCTTTCCTCATATTTTAGTGCTTGTGCAAAATGGTAGTGGACATGGTGAGTTTTCTTTTGTTTTTGTTTTTTTTTTCTTTTTCTGTTTTGCCAGTCGTAGGGCTTGAACTCGTGGCCTGGGCACTGTCCCTGAGTAATTCAGCTCAAAGCTAGTGCTCTGCCACTTGGGCCACAGCACCATTGACTTGGTAAGTTTCTAAGAATGTGTCCTTTTCTAAAAGTCATGGAACCAGGTGGTGCTTTTTTTCAAGATAATATTAGGCTTTCTTTTTCTGTGGTGTAGGCTTTTTAAAACTAGATTAAAGAATTCTGGAAATGTAGTTATCATTTTCCATCACTGGTTATACAGTTGAAGACATTATTAGCAATTATTTGTTTTATGTTAACTATTTGTCAGATATATCACAATCCAAACATGACCAAGTCTTGAGATCCTTTGAGAGATTCTGTAGAAATGATTGAGCAGTCAGTATGCAAATTCTAAGTGGAAGATGTATAACTGTAATATCAAGCAGAATTAGGTAGGTAGGTAGGTAGCAAAAATCGTGTTCTCCTCCCTTCAGGGTTTAATGACTTACTGGAGGCATTCAATCATTGAAGAGGCACCGAAGAAAGTTTCTTTAATTTTTTTGAACCTAAGAATCCTAATCTCTGCAATTGTCCTAACAACTGCCATCCTTACTTTTTTTTTCTTGTGTCAGTTGTGGTGCTTGAATTCTAGGCCTGGGTGCTGTCCCTGAAATCTTCACCTCAAGGCTAAAACTCGAACCCTTGAGCCACAGCACCACTTCCAATTATCTGGTGGTTAACTGGAAATAAGAATCTCATGGGGGGCCGGGAGTTTGGCCTAGTGGTAGAGTGCTTGCCTAGCTTGCACGAAGACCCAGGTTTGATTCCTTAGTACCACATACTTAGAAAAAGCCAGAAGTGGTGCTGAGGCTCAAGTGGTAGAGCTCTAGCCTTGAGAAAAATCCAAGGACAGTGCTCAGGCCCTGAGCATAAGCCCAGGACTGGCAAAAACAACAACAAAAAAAAACCACACACACAATTAAAATATCTGGGGCTGGGAGTTTGGCCTAGTGGTAGAGTGCTTGTCTAGCATGCATGAAGACCCGGGTTTGCTTCCTCAGTACCACATATGTAGCAAAAAAAAAAGCCAGAAGTGGTGCTGTGGCTCAAGTGGTAGAGCCCTAGCCTTGAGAAAATCCAGGGACAGTGCTCAGGCCCTGAGCCCAAGCCCAGGACTTGCAAAAAAAAAAAAAAAGAAAAAAAATCTCGTGGGCTTTCAAGCCTGGGCTGGCTTTGAACTATGATCCTCAGATCTTAGCCTACTGAACTAGGATTACAGATGTGAGCTACTGTTGCCTTCCTTTCCCTTTGGAAAAAGAGGACAATAATACATTTAGAGATAATTTTATGTGTTTGAAGATCTGGAAAGTAATAGTAATAACTATAATATATATGAATATATGTATACATGCATATATGTAATATATATATAAATATATATATATTATAAGGGATGGTAGTAACGCAAGAAAAAAAGATACCTGGACTGATAAAAAAATGATGAGAGAAAAACTTTTCTCTGTGTATTTTCATACAAAAGAAAACCTTATAGATGTTAGAAATGCCCCTTATTCCAAAAAAATTCTTTTGCAATACCAGTTATGATGAATAACTTTGAGACAGTTTACCTATAGGAAGAAGTGTTTATTTAGCACTAATTTAGTGAGATTTGGGCTTTAAATAGCCATCTTTAGTTAGGACCAGGTTTTATTCTTCTCTGTAATATACTGGAAGGGGTAGGTTTGGACAATTTGAGAGACGATTTTTAGCTTGAGTCTTGCTCTTCAGGTACCTTTTAGTTTAAGCATCAAAATACAAATTTATTCTTGAATATTTTTTCTCTAGAGACTGAAAGGTCAATACATTTTGTCAATCTTTGCTTTTAAATTCCAAGATCTACCCAACAAATTGACATACAGGGAGAATAAAATCTGTTTTCTGCTAGCACTTAGTTAATGGTATCTGCAATAGGAGGATTCCAAGGACTTTTCAAGTTGGTGCTGTTATTATTCGTATTGCAAGGTCACAGAAACTTTGAGCTTAATAGCAGGTAAAAGATGGCTTAAACTTAGGAGTCCCAGGGAACCTCTGATCTTACCTTTATCTCCCCTGAAGTCTTCTTTTATTCTTTGTTTGGCTCCACCATTTACCAACTATCTTGTCCGGGAAAAATTGCCATTGGCCTGGCAAAGGACACAGTCAAGTCGATACTGATTTTATATAAATTAAATAAAAGGGTTGTGCTTCATCTCTTTGACAACTAAATTACATGAGGCTCACCTGAATATCAGAGCTTGTTACATTCCCAAAATCTGCATAGGAGGAGCAATGTCATTTGATGCTATTAATGGCTTAAATGCCTTCAGGTTTGGTCATTCCTTTGGATCTACTTCTAACTTTACCAAAACAAAATGTTTAAGCATGAAGAAGTCATTGTAAAGACATACTCAAGGATACTTTAGAAAATGTGAGGAAACAATGATTCTTTTAAATGATAAGTACTGCCTGTATTTGTTAATCACAGAATGTACCTACTATCTGTGTAACTGGTATACCAAAGAAAGCAGAAAAAAATGACTGGAAGAATGCCATGTAGAGTTTAGAGCACAGGCTGTTTTTCTTTGATATAAGGAAAACAAGAATATAATATACTATGGACAGGACATACCATGTATTACTTTCCTGCTTTTTAATATAAAAATGTCCACAAACATATCTTAAAGCAATACCAATATATTACCGCACTCTCAGAAGTCTGGGTACAGTGTGTCTAAGGTGGGTCCTTTCTTGGTACCAAGATGGTGGCAAAGCTGTTCCATCCTGGAGATGAGGAGTGGATATTAGTTTGTGTCGTCATTCAGCTTATGATTAAATTTAGTTCCTTTCAGGCCCTAAGGTCTACTTAAACCTTGAGGTCTACACTCTTGTTGGCAATCATCAGTAGCTGCATATTACTTTCCCTCCTTTCTTTTCATGTCCTTTCTCATACCTGCCCTCATGAACAAGTCAACATCCTCTTATACTTTACATCTCTCTGATTCCATAGCCTTCTGAATCTCTCTGAACTCCACAAACATTTCTCTGTTTTGTGCCATTAGATGGGTCCCACTAGAGTGGGATCCTCTTCTTATTTTCACATCCATAATATTAACTACATCTTCAAGTGACTTTAATCACAAAAAGTTATATTCATAGGAACCCAGGACTCAAGTAGTAGAGTGCTAGCCTTGAGCTGAAGAGCTCAGGGACAGAACCTAGGCCGAGAGTTTATGCCCATGACCAACCAAAAAAAAAAATAGTCTGCACAAAATAGAGATTTCAAGGGCCTGGAATTTGGCCTTTTGGTAGAGTGCTTGCCTAGCATGCATGAAGCCAGCATGATATAGAAAAAGCCGGAAGTAGTGCTGTGGTTCAAGTGGTAGAGCTCTAGCCTTGAGAAAGCCCAAGGACAGTGCTTAGGCCCTGAGTAAAAGGACTGGCAAAATAAAAAGACATTTCAAGAGCTGCATAAGGGCAGCTATATTAGGATCCAAGGGGACCATTATACTCTTAGGGAGCAGATGGTATAAAAGTTCCACAGTGTTGACTAATATTTACAATGTCTCAGAACTCTTGAAAACTATCATATTTAGAATATTTTATTAGTCAAAGTTGACTTTCACTTTTTGTACAACTTTTACTTTTTTCATATATTTTTTATTGTAATTAATAGAAGGGTTACATGATATTTGCCAGATAGATGGTGCATTAATTCCCATACATTGATACCCTTTCACATGTCTTGGTCCCCTATAACTTTTACTTTTTATTAATTACAATTTACCATTAATTAAGTAATTATAGTTATTGCTAGGAGAAAAAATGCAAGCAATTGGTCTATGTATGTTCCACTTCCTTTCCCAAAACAAAACATCTTTAACTAATCTCCTGTGAATTTGGTATCTGGTAAATAGAATACTGACTTTGGCTACAAGCAAAAGACTTGTTGCTCTCCTTAACAGGATGTCACTGGGTGAGGATTACCTGTAGTGAAGACAGCATGAATATAAAGCAAGGATATTTGTGTATATCCTTTGCGCACTGCCACCAGATGGCATGTCAAATGTTTATCTGAAACCCTTAATAGCTATAACCTTGAAGTCACTTAGTAAAGGTGGAAAATAAGTAATTTGATTCCTTCTAGTTGGATTTGAAAAATCTAATACTCACAGCTGTTGGAGATAACACAATCACATACTTAGAAATTCAAGTACAACATGGACATAAAGATATATTCTAAGTTAGACACTGGTGATTCATAATTGTAATCTTTGCTCCATTGGGGGCTGAGTTCTAAGGATCATGGTTCATAGCCATCCCAGGCAGAAAAGTCTATAAAACTCATCTGAAACTAACAACCCAAAGGTGAAAAGCAGAACTGGGGTCTACGTGGTAGCCTTGAATAAAAAAGCTAAGAGAAAGCATCCAGGCTAAGTTCAAGACCTAGTATTTGCACACACACACACACACACACACACACACACACACACACACACTAAAAATAATAAATTATTAGACACATTATAGATTTTGCCTGTACCGAGAGGAAATGTTCCTAACTCAATATGTTGGTAAATAATTCCAGTCTCTCTCATACAATGGTAAAATCAGAGCCACTTTTTGAAGCAGTGAAAATGCCTGATGTAATTTCAATAGTTATAAATCAAAATTAAGCCTAGAAAACTGGACTCATAAATAAGTGCAGAGACTCCAGCTGGTTTTATTCTAAAGGCACTCTCAGACCCATTTGCATGAAGCTGTCATGAGTATGGGAAAAGGGAATTTTAGTACAATCAGTTAGGAGCAGTCCCCAGGATTTAAATTTCCTAATAGGGAAATATACAGCAATTAATTTTTAAAGATTGAATTACTAAATGGAGAAATACAAGTTCTTATTTGCCCTTTGATGATTGTTTCTGTTCTGTGGAAAATTTCTAGGATTATAGATGAAGATTGAGGATAAGGAATTCTTTCATTCAACCACAAAGTCAGTAAGACAAAGCATGTAACCTACATTTTCTTCTAATCAAATCTGCTGTTTCTTTGATGAAATTGGTTTGGTGGGCTTTTTCTCAGCTTGAACTTAACCACATAAAATGAAACTTCATAGATTCTGACTCTAAATTCTAAAGATTAGAGAAAAATTAACCATCCTGACTTTTCTGTTTTAACCAGACTGCTCTAAGACTTAGAATGAATTACTTCAGTAAACAAACTGAGAAGATTGTGAAAGACCACAAAAACAAATAATTTCAAGAATTTTTGTTGTTTATATCAAATGTCTTATCTGTGGCAGTTAATGTAGAGGTTCACCCAGTTAGTTCCAATTGTATATTAACTTTTCCAATGAAAGAGAAAAACGACTCAAAGAAGTAAAATAACTAACCTAGCTGACACAACATGTAAATGTAGGAGACAAAGTTAGGAAATCCAGTCCCCTTTCAAATTCCTAATATCTTTTGTTTTTCTTAGTCAACTATATGAATATTAGGAGTGTCATTGTATTTATGTAGCCATTTATATGTTTATACCTAATGTCTCCTACTTAAAAGTACTATAAAATCTTTACTCAATACACACTTTTATTTTTATTCCTCAAAGTCTAAAATGCAATGCCATGAAATACACTTTTTTTTGCCAGTCCTGGGCTTGAGCTCAGGGCCTGAGCACTGTCCTTGGCCTTTCTCAAGGCTAGAGCTCTACCACTTGAGCCTCAGCACCACTTCCAGCTTTTTTGTATGTATGTGGTACCAAGGAATCGAACCCAGGTCTTCGCTCATGCTAGGCAAGCACTTTAACCACTAGGCGAAACTCCCGGCCCATGAAATACACTTTTAAGTTACTATTATATCTGCACTTTTAGAAATAAGCAAACTATATCAAGTTGAGTTAATAATGCAAAAATTTGATCCTACTTACTGTCCTTTTCCTTTTCCATATTTTCCTTTGGTAGTTAATGGTAGTAGAACTATTTTTTTAAGTTGTAGAAATATCACAGTTCATTTACTCAGCATGTATTTCTGGAGCACAAACCATTATGATGTTCTGTTTGTAGTCATGTGTTTGCTTATTTGCTGATTTACTTTGCCCTTTGTACCAAGTGTAGATAGGAAGAAATGCAACAGTCCCCCCACAATGAGCAGAAGGGACATGATTGTATCCTGAAGAGAACCTAGAAGAAGCAAGGAGGCAGCCAAAACAGGCTAGTTAATACCCAACTCTCAATGCCAGATATGGCTATATTTTGCCAGCTCTAATCTTGATACCTCCTATGTAATTGGTTAGGTAGAATTAGTTTAGGTAGATTTTTTTTATTACCAGGTATTTGCTCTTTACCATATCCTCATTCAGTGTTTTCTTACTTTAACTTTATTCCTCAGGGCTTTATCTATTCCTTATTCAGATGTTTTTACTCTTTTGGATGGATTTTTGTTGTTTTAATGTTTGTTTTTGTGCTGGTCCTGAACTCATGGATTAGGTGCTGTCCCAGGGGCTTATTGCTCAAGGCTTGTGCTCTACCGCTTGAACCACAGCTCCATTTTTGAATTTTTGGTGGTTAATTGGTGATAGGAGTCTCCTGGACTTTCCTGCTTGGGCAGACTTCAACTGCAATCCTCAGATGTCAGACTCCTGAATAATTAGCAAATAACTAGCATTACAGGCATGAACCACCAGTGCCCAGCTGGATTGCCTTTTAAATGTGCATTTTCCTGTGATGAAAAAAGCCGTTCACATAGCCTACAACATAGTCTGTGGGAGCTATTGCTTTCAGGACATGCAGCAAGCTAATGTTTATTTCCCTTACCTTGTTTGTTATTTTCCTTTTCAATGTTTCAATACTAGTAGCAGAGGCACAGATGACTTAACATTTCCCACTTATGAAACCCCTTTACAGAGTTTTATCTCTTCCAGATCAAGCATTTAAAATTAACTATGAGACTTCTCTATTGTCCTTGATTGGAATGCTGGTTCAGTATTCACAAAATGAACATTTTGGCTGACAGCTGAAGAAACAATGATTGATCATGGTACTTTCAAGTTGTACTAACATGAAAGAGCTGACTGATGAGAAGGGATGAGAGTATTTGTCTAAGTACTGCCCCAGTAGAGTAACTCACAGTACCCAAAGAATATAGAAGGAACAGAGAAAAGGAAACAAACAAACAAAAAAACCCTCCCCTTAATTCTTAATATCAGGTCATTATTGCTGATACATTTGATGAGATGGGGAAAATAGGCTTTTTGTTAATGTGTCATAAAATAAATAGGAACGACATAGTGGCAGATGAAAGCTTTTGCTTCTCTCCATTTTATCGCTTTTAAATGTGGCTTTTCACATTCTGATTAGAATTTTAAACATGCATGGGAATTAAGAAGATATGGAATTTATGAAAAAATGATCTCCACCAAGTAGTTTCGTAGGCAGATTGGAATGCTTTGACCTTGAAAAGATAAATCCAGAACAAGTTAAAAACAGTGCATTATATTGCTGTGAACATATACAACTCCTAGCGTGTTGTATATCACAGATTAACAATAAAATAGAACAATCAGAAGATGAGGATGAGACTGACTTTCAAAACATGATTTACTAATGCAATTTTGAATGATCCCAACTGTATTTTGTTCCATTTATGAAAGAGATCTTGCCTTTCCTAATAAAGATCATTCAGATATAAGATAACCAAAAAGCATATTTTTCTAAGTTCGGCTTATTTATGTTCTAGTAAAAGTAAAGGAAATTAGTAAGGATTAGGATTTCCAGTAAGGATTTGCTAGTTTTCTTTCTTGTTAGTTTCTAAAGCCTTCCCAAATGAGTATGAGATAAAAATTGAAAGCTTTATAGATGAGTTTGGGTAACCTCCCAATAGAATGCTTCAGTTGATGCGCAAGAAAATTCATCTATTTTCAAATAGGAAAGACCTTCAAGGATGTGCCTTGAAAGTAGTCCTCAGTTTGTTCCTGGGTTCTTATTAAGGCTGATTATAACTATAACAGGCTGGTGATATGCTATGAAGACCAGTGTCGTAAAGAGAACCAATGAACTGACTGATGCAATCCTGATCATGAAAAAAGAGAGAAAAGAAGTATCACACATTTTCACAATGCCATCTTGGAATAACACTGCTTTGTTCCTTTATATTGCTCCCTACATAGAAGGTTGGGGGTGGCTTATATTTAGACCTTATTATTTATACTTTCTTTTTGCCAGTCCCGGGACTCGAACTCAGGGCCTGAGTGCTGTCCTTGGGCTCTCTCAAGACTAATGCTCTACCACTTTCTGGCTTTTTCTGTGTATGTGGTACTGAGGAATTAAACCGAGGTTTTGGTGCAGGCCAGGCAATCATTCTAGCACTAGGCCAAAACTCCCAGCCCTTTTTAGACCTTACTAAAGAACTAAAATGAAGACTTCAACAATCTTTCATTTTCTTCAAACCTAATATTTTTTTTAAAAAAAGCTCCTGTGTATTTGGATGGCTAACAAAATATTTTATGGGATAACAGGTCACTGTGAACCTGTCATGGTGGGTGAGCCTATAAATCTGATTTTGAGAAAAAGCATTTCCATTTACATGGCATGAGAGTATTGAAACTAGTTCTGTGCTCCTGAGCCCCTCTTCCTCAAATCCAACATTTCACTCCTTTCTTTATTTACTCTTGAGTTGAAAATCTTTACACCTAAAGATTACTGAGGGTGTGAATTAAGCAAGACCGGGCTTCCCTTTCATCTTTGTATTTATAAATCTCTCTATATATATCTACCTACAAAGATAGCACCGCTATTAGAGATTCCTTTCCTGCCTCCATCTGAAATGTAGTTATTGACTTTTGAAGTATTAAAAGAAAATGCCTTTAGAAAAGTGTCTTCGCAGAACCGTGAAGTTATTGAGATGGTATTGTAAATTTTCCAACCCAGCTTAATCCATCCCATAATCTGTTGTGTCCAATAAGAGAACAGATATTTCAGATGGGTCTTTGGAATCACCATAGGTAAGTGGTCTGTGTGATCAGAGGGCAAAGAATGGAGAACAAGGTGGTTAATATTCATGTTCATACATGAAATAACCAGTGAAAATATTAACATTTTAAGTTTGATCTGTAACGTTCTTTTTCTTTAGTAATTAGAATTAAAGTTAGGATCTCCTCCTGCATTCCAGGCAAATGTTGTGGAATTCATATTCACAACTATTTTTGTACTTGCTTTTTGAGACAAAGTCCAATTAAGTTGCTTAGCTTAGCCTCAAATTTGTAATCCTTGTGACCCAGCCTCCCTATTAGCCAAGATTACAGAATCAAGCAACCATACCAGTACTGTCCATTTAAATAACAAATTATGATTTTCTTTTCCGAATCTTATTTTTATTATGTTTAAGTGGCTTTGCAAAGAAGTTGTCATTCTACGAAGCAGTTTATGGATACAATGGATTTGAACCAAATCCACCCCTTTTATCATTCTTCCTATCTCTCCCAAGGCTACCCTATCCCTCAATTTCATTACCTTGTAGGATATGTACTGAATTTTAAGACTTCATACTCCCGTCTGAAATACAGTTTTCAAATGCGTATTCAGATCTAGTTTGTGCTATAAGATGATACTAGAGCTATGAGTGCTTCAGTGTATGTACATGCCTTATTTATACATAAATACATTTTTTAAAATGCCAGTTCTGTGTGAATGTGCACATGCTGGTATGGAAGTCTGAATTCAAAGCCCTGCACTCTCACTTGGCTTTTTCCCTCGAGGCTGGCAACCTTCTGCTATACTTTGGCTTCTGGTTTTTTGCTCATTAATTGGTGATAGGAATCTCTTGGCTTTCTCTGCCCTGGCTGGCTTCAAATAATGATCCTTAAAATCAGCCTCCATAGTAGCTAGGATTACAGGAATGAGCCATGAGTATTTGGTATCAGTGGTAGTTATTTGATATACATTGTAGTCCCATCCCAGCCTACTCAGTATGACACTATGAAGATAATTGCTCATGATATTTCGGGATATTTCTAAGCAAAGAAAGAAGTCCAGAGATGTAAAAAATATTTTCCTTTTCCTAACTTACATCATCTTTGGTCCAAGGCTTTGGTGGCCTGATAATAAAATACATTGGGAAATCAATCTGTTGTGTTATCCCTGGGTATTTTTTTAAGCTCAATACATAACAAGTACCAACTGACATATATTTTGGGGCTATATCACTCATACCATAGACACTTCTATGAATACTTTTATATTTTGGAATGTTCCATTTTATAATGCTCATGCTTTACATTATGCTTTGCATTTCAGGCTAGGTACAGATACTTGCTAATTGTGCAAGAAAGCTAATTGTGCAAGTTAGAAACTTAGATATGACCTAAATCTTGATGTAAAAGCGACATGTTCACCTCACAGCATTCTGTTTGCAGTTTGTTCTTTGGAATATGAGTTGATAAAAGGGTTTAGATTTTTTAATTGCTATCCTTTTATTCCCTTCTTTCAAAATAATTGTTTTATAGATAAAAGTCTTGCATATAACTCATTTTTCTACTTTAGACTCTCCTCTAGGCACTTTTCAAGACCATAGAAATGTAAAGTGTTTCCTTCTTTCCTACCTAGGATCTTCAAAATGAAAGTAACCATATAGTAGTAAAAATCAACACAGTAAAAACAAAAACCCACAAAAATAAACAAAAATTAAAAAAAATTCTAAAAGGGTAAGCCAAATAATTCTGGCTCTTCAGCTCAAGGCCACCACCCAACCCTTGAGCCAAGCCCCACTCACCCCCATTTTCTAGAGGTTAATTGGAGATAAGAGTCTCAGGTTCTTTTGTGCCCAGGCTGGCTTTGAACTTTGATCCTCTGATCTCAGCCACCTGAATAGCTACGATTACAGGCGTGAGCTACCTCAAACCTGGTTTTCCTTATCTTTTTAAAACTGAGACTTCTGTAGAGAAATATTTTAATACTAAATACTGATATGTTTGACCCATTCAAATAGCCATTTCCACTGTCTTAATTCCAGAGTTGGTTGGTTTATTTATTTATTTATTTATTTTTCTACAAAAATAGGTTCTACTTATCCCAAATAACTTTCAAAATTAAAAAAAAACACTCCACATATAAGTCAGGTGTTTAAATTATCAACTCCCACTCTGAACCTTACTGATTCCATTAGCATGGCATTCTAATTGACTTGGTTATCTAGTTTCCCAGACCACAACAGATTAGAAACAGTAAAGAAGTAAAGTGTAGAGACACAGTGACAGCAGAAATGACAGCTGACATTGCAAAACAAGAGAAAAATAATGGGGGCATAGAACTATATAGCCACATTGTGCAGTAATGGATGCTCACAAAGATGAGCCCTAAATCATTAATTAAGGGGATTCAACAGATAATATTATGTTTAGAGAGCTTTCTAAGTGAAAGAAGGAAGTAATTACATGTCATAGAGATTCTTATCTAATGTTTCTTCTTGAAACTGATATAAGCTGAAAAAATACAATTCTCTAGACTAGTCCGGCAAAATGAAGTGTTAGTAATCCCATCACTAAATTATTCTACTGAGTTTCTAACAACTTGGTCCTAGTTTCCATTTTTACTGGATTTTAGTAGCTGCCTTGTTAGAAGAAAAAAGAAACCAAAAGCAATTCTGAAGAAAGTTATTTTCTCATCCTACACAATGCTAACAACATAATGATTCTGAATAGAAGGAATGTAGAAGGCACATACCAATGACGTAATTATGGAGTTGTGGAAAGTCTTGCATTCTCATTTTAACCCGGACTAAAAAAAGGACCAGTAGAAAGGTTGAATACAGAGTTTCAATTTTACCAAACTCAACAAAATCTGCAAATATTAATTCTCATTTAGATGCATAGTACTGAAGAGGCCATGACCTAATCAACCCATCATTCCAATACATCTCGAGAGAGAGAGTCTTTGTTTCACCAACTTAGTGCCAGCCCCTACCAGTGACTAATAAGTCTATTATCTTCCCCCTGGGGAGGGAAGAGGGATATGGATGGTGTAGTAAGTGCTTTCTAAGAAATTGCATTTGAGAGTATGGACTTGTTGGATGTTGACTTTTATGTGTCCTTTTAATGTGTTTTTATGTAACATTTTACAGATTACTTTTTTAAAATATTGTTTCCATTTATTAAAGAAGATAACAGCCGTATTTTGCAGAAGGACAGAGGACTGGGAACAAGTGAGATAGGTTTAATTTTCTTTTTTTTCTGAGTTATGTGATAATATGTTGCAGAGACATGATTCTTTTTCCAAATATATATTGTAATATTAATTTCTACCAAAGAAACTCCTGCTAGAATGGCTTAAGAAATGTGAGGAAGATGTGCTATAATTTCTGCTTACAGATTTTAAGTACTTGCATGCTGTAATGCTGTAATTTAGAACAGTGGAACTTGACCAACAAAGCATTACATCTTCAGGGAACCTATGTGAACATGAATGTATTACTGGAATTTACATGAGCATCCTGAAATGTTCTAACTCCACTTGGTGTAAAAAGGACCTTATCTTTAATGTTGCCTGTTTGCTTTTGATTTGTCTTGGCTATCACCTGCCAAGAGGCTGTATAGCTTTAAAAGAATAATTTGTTAATAGGATTTTATTTAATCTAAGCATTTTTATTTCAGGTATGGCTCTTGTAATAGAAATAAATGGACTGAGACATCCCAGAATGTTAAAGTGGGTCAGGGTCAACCTGTGTTTTTCTCAGAGCTGTCTGTTTGAAATGCTTGCTCTTCTCCACCTTTATATCTACCTGTTTCATAAATTACTATAATATAGTTTGATTCTGTTGAACCAACCCCTAAAGAAACCAGTTAAATATTATTTTAGAAAAAGACATAAATGGTTAGTAATATAAAGAAAGGTTCTGTGAATCAAAGACCCTACAGATAATGTAGATGAGGTAAGGAGATTTGATGTATAATGTTAAGTGTGGTAAAGTTTGTAAATCAGAGAATGTCAACTCCCTTGAATTCACCATGGGAAACCAGTGCAGTTCAAGAATGCAGACTCAACATGCCTACATGCTTTATTTTTATTTTATAAATGCTTTTCACTTTCTTCATTCTCCCCCATTTTCCCCTTTGGCTATACTGAGATTTGAACTCAGGGCTTTGTATTTTAGTTAGATTATTACTCAGCTAACATTTATCGGGACACAGTTGCAATTTCCATGCTGATTTCCAGCTGTAATGTAACAGTGACCACATCTAGTAATTCAAATTCCTATAAAAGTCATTGACTTCACATTAAGTCACTTGCTGTTATTAGTGATAGAAGTGTCATGGCTGCCAAATGCACTTATTACTATTAAGTAGTTTATCAAAACAAACTTCCCTTTTTCTCTTGTACTTCAAGATTTGGAGACTTAAACTTTAAGGTAGGAAACTACTAACCACAGTAAAATTTATCCAACATCCAACAGACTGGAAGTGATTAATATGAGAATATTGCTTTTAGACTGGAATTTATACATTTGGGCTCAATACATTATTGTCTTACTAATATTTACTAAAATGCATTTAGTACATAGAATGATGTTCTATGCCTGACCAAAGAATAGATACTTATTCATAAGCCTGTCTTTCATGGCTTGATTCTGTAGAGTGATCTTTAATTGTACACTGGCATAACTATATCTCAGTTCACTTTTGCTTGACCTCCAAGTAGAACACATTGTTTAGCTCAATGTTTAGACTGACTGGCAAAACAAGATAATGAGAATAGACAAGTTCTTGTGTTTAGTATCAATTTTTTTAAAGTGATCATCATTCTATTTGTACTTAATCTTGTCTCTAAAGCAAGTAATCTGTACTTCATAGACATGAGACATTTTGATAAAAAAGTAGAGAATCAAATAGATTTTTGTATTATTCTTACTATTAGTTTCATAAATTTCAAATAAAGGCAAATCATGTACAAACTTATTTCCTTGAGAGACCAGCTTCTCTGGTTTTAATGTCTTAGATGTAAGCTCATGAATAACTTCTTTGGGGTTACAATACACAGTCATAGAGAAATAAGGGTATTCTTGGGCTCACTTCATGTAAAGACAGAGTGGATGTTTGTAGGTACTTATTTGAAAATAAAGTATTCTCAAGTGAAGTAACCTCCTTCATCCTCAGGCAGGTCTCAGTGAGCTACTAGGCCACAGCTGATAATCATTTGGCTATAATTGCTGCTGGGTCATTGTAGAATTGAATAGCATAAATTGAATCTTAACAGAGTATACTTTTTCTTCCCATTGCTTGCTTCATCTACTCTTTTAAAGTAGCTTTAACTAAATTCATCCCCCAAAAGGCAAATTCCATACTCTATCACAAACTATTTTGATAAAGCTGTGCTAATTTCTTCTCTATAAGATGTCTGTCTCTTTGAGGGTGAATATTACCTTGAGTGCTATTCTATATACGCTATTATTTTTCTTTTATTGTCAGTCCTGGGGCTTGAACTCAGGCCTGAGTACTCTCCTTGGCCTTTCTCAAGGCTAGAACTCTACCACTTGAGCCACTTCACTATGCTGGCTTTTTCTATGTATGTGGTACTGAGGAATCGAAGCCCGGTCTTCATGCATGCTAGGCCAGCACTCCAGTACTAGACCAAACTCCCGGCCCAGTCTACATTATTTTTGACTCCAAAATATCTTACCTTGTTGTTGTTTAGTTCTTTTTATTTTTTTCATATATTTATTATTGTAATTAATAGAAGGGTTACATTATATTTGCCAGATAGATGGTGCATTAATTCCCATACATTGATAACCTTTCATATGTCTTGGTTCCCATTTCGTTCTTTTTAAAATATTCAATACAAATGCAACTTTCCTACCCCCTTAAAATGCTTGAGTGTGTGGTGTGGCTAATGAATTTGAGAAAAAAAATCATGTAATTTAAAAATGTTTAAGTATGGGCCAGGAGTTTGGCCTAGTAGGAGAGTGCTTGCCTAGCAGGCACAAAGACCTGGGTTCGATTCCTTGGTACCACATACATAGAATAAATAGTCAGAAGATAGAGCTCTAGCCTTGAGAAAGTCCAAGGGCAGTGGTCAGGCCCTGAGCTCGAGCCCAAGACTGGCCTAAATAAATAAATAAATAAAATGTTTAAGTATGTATGTAATTCAGAACTGTATGTAGTCATTAGAGGCACTATAATTAGGTGCTTAATGTCCTGTTTCAAACAGATAATGCTATGTTAAATTTTCTTAAACTTAAGTTTAAAAAGAAAGTCATTGTGATCCTAAGGTGACCTGTAGAAATAATATAACCTAAAGAGTAGAATTCTATCATTTTCTTTTTTTTTTTTTTTGGCCAGTCCTGGGCTTGAGCTCAGGGCCTGAGCACTGTCCTTGGACTTTCTCAAGGCTAGAGCTCTACCACTTGAGCCTCAGCACCATTTCTAGCTTTTTTTTTCTATGTATGTGGTATTGAAGAATCGAACCCTGGTGTTCATGCATGCTAGGCAAGCACTCTACCAGTAAGCCAAACTCCCAGCCCCAAATTCTATCATTTTCAACCTTGAAATGCAGGGAAATTACTTCAACTTTATGAGATTCATTTCTTCATATATATTTCCTTAAACAGTAAAATGAAGATAATTTCCTTTACCTTTTAGAATTTTATGAAGACTGTGAAAGTACAGAGGAGAAAACTCCATGGCTTACTGCCATTAGTTTTAATCATCAATAATAAGTATTCTAACTGATTGCAGTATGTAGACTTTGTATGAAGGAAGTTTGTAATCACTCATGACATAAAACCACACTAAAACCTTAATTTGGGGAGAGGCAAAACACTTTATATTTTGTTTGTTTATCATTTATTATTTTATTCATATTGATTATATCATTTTTATTTATTATTTATTTTGATTTTCTTAAATATAGAATTTAGCTTTCTTCCTTCCTTATTCTATATTCTCAACAAAAAATACTTCTTTTTAATTTTTAATTCTATGTAGCCTGGTTATCTCCTGGCTTAATCCTGACCATCCAAGTGAGAAACAATCTAAGCTTCTCTCTGGAAGTCTTCCTAGGGAGAGGTCTACCAAAGCTCAAGACCAGTTATCATCTGCAGCTATACTGATTATCTAGCACATCGTTTCTTTATAACTTTGTGACTTCTAATTTTCATTCATCTTGCTTTACACTTGCACATTTACTCTTCCCTTGGCTTTCCTCTCTCCCAATGGCCCTATTCATCTGATGATTCATATTGGTGCTAAATTGGAAAACGGAAGAGTATTGCCTATTTAGTATCACTTAAAAATGTCTCCACGTTGTTATATGATCCTATGTGATATAAAAGATATGTGGGAAGGCTGATGTGGCTCGTAGTGGTAGGGTACTAGCCTTTAGCAAAAACTGTTCAAGGACTGTGCCCAGCCCTGAGTTCAATATCATGATGGACTTCTGTGACTAGAGCTGTATAATTACTGTCATGAAGATCCAAATTTAAAAGATGCTAAGAAATTGAAAACAAATTGATTTTTTAAAGCCAGATTCAGAGAGACTCACATGTTTTCTCTCTTGACTTACCTGGTAGTGAGAGCTAGAATTTAAAAAACGCACTTTGATGTTTATGCATGTAGATATAAGCAAACTGGCTGAAGGATGGTATAGTTAGGAGAGAAATCCAAAGGTATGACTCCTATGAAGAAACTGCTGCACAAAATGAATACCAGGAAGCAGAAACTTTTTTGTGGGGGAAGTTCAATAATGGGGAGCCACATAATAGAGAGAAAGCAGGTGAAAAAAGGTTTTAATTATATCCAATACATATTCTGTGGAATTGAGTTATGTAGCCTGAGAATAAGGGTAGATCTGAGAAAATGGAAGAGAATGAAGGAAGGAGTGCCACTGAGCCAGATATATATTATTCATAATCTGACATGGAATTACAATCTCATTGTACAACTCCTTAATAATAAAAGCTAAAAAAATACATTTGCCAACTTTGGTCATTGGTGTGGATGGCTAAAAAAATTGTAAGAGTTGCGTCTAGTTGAAATATGGAAAATGAACATGTCCTAGCCCCTCAAAGCATCACCTTATGACTTTTGCCATTGGTATTAGAGCTGTGTGTGCCTCATTATTACAAGGTTGTCATTTAGACTAATAAAATCCTTTGTAAAGATCATCATTGTCAACCATGAAACTCATCTATATTCTGCAAGGAAGAAGACTTTTCAAGTGAAATAGAATGAAAATTGTGATGCAGGTGTACGCATTTGTGCTGTATTAATCTAAACAATACTTGATCAGAATGTGTTGGTGAACATGCTCAACAAATGTATTCCACCAAACAAAACACCAGATGCAGAGCTGAGAATGGTTAAATTAGACTCATTGGGTAGAAAAGAAAGTGGAATGCTCTAAATAAATGCCATCAGCATTTCAGGGAATGGAAGCAAATTATCCTGATAATATCTCTGACCTTTTCTCAATTGACATCTTTAAAAATTGTATTTTGGGTGCTAGATAAGGTGGGAGAATAAAAAGTACAAATAAAATTTTACCATGATCATTTTTAAAATATTTCCTCTTCCTATCAGCTGTTTCCAATGTATTTTTCACATGTTATAGGCTATTTGTTCAATGTAAAAGTTCGCTAATAATATTTCTTTCATGATATACTTCAACTGAAAGAAAGAGTGGACATACACATGGGAATAGAAAGAGTAGAGAAGGAAACTTTTCCCAAATATTTCCCTGTGAAAAGGAATACCCATTTTTGTCTTATGTTTGGACTGATTTCCATGAAAATATACATGACCTGAGATGATTATAAGATGTAAGGGGAACAGTAGTCTCTTTTTTTACGGGCTGGAAAACTACATTCAAGTACTCTGGTGTTAGCAAGGTGAGGTTTAAAAAAATCAATTAATTCAGTGAAAGTTCTCCAAACGAATTCAATTAAGTAAATCAATTGTCTGTGTGACTGAATTAGGCCAGTAAATTTCATCAAAATGGTAGACTTTTAAACAGAAAACTCTCTAATTGATAAAAGAGTTACAATGTTAGGGAACAGGAAAGCCAGAATCAGACATTAGTGTATTCAACTTAAAATATTGCATCTGACTTGCTTCACGGTCTTCCAAACATGCCCTAGTTAAATTCTAGACGAAATATCAATTACTCATGAATGATCACACATTCATTCATGTCTCAAGGTTTTCTAAAATGAAGCGTTATTTACTGAATCAAGCCTATGTAATATGTCATGACCGTTAGTACCTGATCTCAAGCAATGATTCAATGTTTTCACATGTAGTATTAAAATATATTAGTGAATAATTAATGAACCAGGGACTTGTAAATAGCTTCTGTTTTCTTTTCACCTCACAAAGCTTATGTGGTTTTCCAAGATTCAACACAGAACCCATCAGATTCAGGCACAATTTTCTGTGTTTTTTGAGAGCTTTTTGCATATCATCATCATTTTTCTCTTTAATTAGTACAATAATAATTATGCTAGAGAAAATATTTAATGGTTACTATGCATAAGGCACATAGTAACACATTATCACAGTCCATATCTTTTTGTCTGTAATTTTCATAGCAACTTGGGAAGTAGACAGAACATCACATTGTATAGATGAGAAAAATAGGGGCTCACCAGGTATAATTACATTATTAAAGTTACACAAGAGTGAAACTGAGAGTCAATCCCAATAGTCTACATTAAGGCCTATACTTATACTATTTTCTTCTTAGGGACCATTCTCTCATTACTTTGCTTTAGTGCATATTTTGTCTTCTTGATTATATCTTAAGTTTGAGTAACTCAGTCTGAGCAGAATCTTCATAGAGCTAGCCACAGTACAGATTAACATTTACATATCTTCTTAGCTAACATTCCTCCATTTGATTTTTGTTGTTAATAGTTACTAAAGTTCAGGTTTATTAAAGAGTAATGTGCTTATCTAACAATGATGATAAAGTAATTCATGGTTCAATTATCCTTTCTGCATTTCCTGTGGATTGACCTCAAGTTCTCCTGGATGCTCATAGATATAAACTCTACTGTTGATGGAATTTTGAGATGATGGAAAATATCACCTTATTTACACTGCATAGTAATAGCTTAAGTTAACATAGTTTCATCTTGTTTTAAAGGAATCTTCTAGTTATCATTTCACTGGCCAAGTGCAAATGCTGAAATCTTTTTTTCCAAATTATGCTGCTTATTTATGCAGACAAACCACCTCTAGTTGCTTTCTAGAAAAAGCACAAATTTATGCTGTTTTCCAAACATTAGTAGTCTAGCACAACAAATGACATCACACACTTCAAATCTGTCAGTGTTTCTGTAATTGACTGGTAGCCCAAAATACTTGAACATCTTTTAAAATTGAAGAGCAATGCCAATCAGTTTGAAAATTTGTTGAATTCCTCGTATTTGTGGTTTATGTGATTGATGATTTATTGCAATTCTTTTGTCTATGAGTGTGTTTTATTCTCTTACTGTTAAGAATATCTGCCGCTGAAGCTATTATCTTCCCTTCAAATATACCCGTCTTTGTTTTCATTGAGAAGGCTCCAGAGCCACCCAACCTAAGATCACTTTATTCCCTTTGAAATGGCTATGAGTTCACAATGTGTTCCTATTTCTGCTCCCAAGCCCTCTCAAATGTCCGTCCTCATCTCCATTCCATTATTGCTGTAACAGACCTAGCATTCCTCTTTACCTTAATCTCCAAGCTTGCCTCCCTGACTTCTATTAACTTCCTTTACATTTTCTACTTATTAAAACTTCATCGGAGCTATGGAACGCTATTTAATTCATGTGTTCCTGTATAAGAGTTCCTGATACTCGTTGGTTTGCCGTCTACCTATCCTCTACAGTACTTCCCCTTACCATCCTCCATATCTAATCCTTGCTCCAGGCATGCAAATTGTACTTAGCAGTTCTTCATTGTTGCCATGTTAGTGAAGCCTCATTTTGTTGTTAATTAGGCCGCAATTGTCTAAAAAGAAGAAATCACCCTTACTTTATTCTTTCTCTTTCCTGACACCATCACCAAAGATCACCAAAGGTGCCTTATTCTTGTCTGAATGATTGTATCCCTCATTTCTGTCACCTATCAGGCTTCTATTCCATTCCACACTGTGCTGTCTTTTTTTCTAGTAGAACATTTCTTGAAATGGGAGGAAACGGAACCTATGTCTCATTTGCAATTTTATTCAATTATCCAAGTTAGATCCAGCTACGTGTAAAGTGTTTAATCAGTGGGTAGATGGGCTGATAGGTTCCTATCTGAAATAGGTGCACCCATTTTTTCTA
Organism: Megascapheus bottae; assembly: GCF_031878675.1. NCBI lineage: Eukaryota > Metazoa > Chordata > Mammalia > Rodentia > Geomyidae > Megascapheus > Megascapheus bottae. Next base: position 49,932 of record NW_028327646.1, read on the forward strand.
TAAAATACTTTTTCTGTATCTGAATATTCTACAAAATAAATATCCTTAAATCAGTTTAAGCATTTCACATATGCAATAGCAATTCTCATTCTACTTAATGTTAAATATCTTTTAGGACACTTCTGAAGATGATCTTTTCTTTGTATTCTGCATAAAGAGCTCATAGTATTTTGTATTCATTTCCACATGGACGGATAATTTAAGCATGTTATCATTGTCTAATTGGCTTTATATGAAAGTGTAAATTCAGTATCACTGGCTTTATATTATTTTCAATTAATTATAATTCAAAATGTGTTTGGTACAAGGTATAGAGGTGCATGCTTATATTCCCAGCACTTGGGAGGCTAAAGGAGGAAGATCCTGAGTTCAAGACCTTCCTGGGCTACATTAGGAGTCTGTTTTGAAATATCAAAACAAAGAAAATTGGTAATAGGAAATAACACAGATAAATTTAACCTTCTCAGCCACATTTCCTCATTTATATTCTTCAAACGAAAGAAATCTGTTCTTCAAATTTCTTTCTTTATCTCTAACTATCACGCATTCATTCTTAAAACTTGAATTCTTTTAGTTTATCAAAATCCTGGAAAATATTTATGGATAGTAGATACTTCTATAAGTAAGACATTATGATTCATGACATTGTATACACACTGCTAAAATAGCAAGGTTCTATTCCAACAATTAGTTCTTTATTTTTGTGCTTAAAATGTACCATGGCAGTGCAATACTAAAGCCTTTCCTCAGAGCAGCAAGCTTTCCTATACAACAAATCTCACTCAGTTCTTACTGTTGATAGCACATATTTAGTTACAAGATGTGCATGTAATAATAAAATATTGATTTGTGACTTGAGGCTTAGTAAATATTTAATAATTTGGTATAGCAAATATTTATCATCAGGAGAAAGAAATGATTAGAAAATAATAAACTTGAAAATATAAAATTAATCATGAGTAATATAAGGTAGCAATATTTGGCTTCACTTTAGGTATCAACCAGGGGAAATGATTTATGATTTTTCCATATAGAAAGCCAAATAGATTAAAAAGTAAAAGAATCTATTAAGTTCCTCCTACATTGTGCAGAATTTAAAGTGTTATTAATCTTCCATATTACTGTGGTTTCTATAGCAACCTGAAAAATCTTGTTAAAATAAATTCCCCAACAGTTGTTTGTATTGTCCCAGAAAAAAATAGATGAAAGAAAGTGCAGTATATCTGAAGATTGTGGAAATCAGGTTTTTAAAGACATGTTTCATGGGCACATTTTGGTTTGCAGAAAAGTATGTTCAAAACAACCAAGATCTACAGATGAATGCTAAAAGTTGTAGGCAAAAGTTTTAGGAGGAAAAGTATATCTGCATTATCTTAACCCCCGCATCTGGGATTTTAGCAACCACAGAGTGAAAACAGTTATTTTTACAGTAGAGAAATATAAGTTACCAAGGCAAAGAACAACACTAAAAAGACATACAAACATCAATGTCTCCAGAGGCATATTGCTCTGGGTAGGGAGGGCCACTTCTGGAATGTTTTTGCAAGCATGTAATCTCAATCTCATCATGAGAAAACCTCATGTGAGAAACCCACATTGAAAGATAGCCTACATGGTTCCTCAAAAGACTAAACATAGAGCTCCCCTATGACCCAGCAATTCCACTACTTAGCATTTACCCAATCGTCCAAATACAAGGACATACTAAACTCACCAGCACAATGTTCATTGCAGCACTATTTCCCATAGCAAAGATATGGAACCAACCCAGATGCCCCTCAGTAGATGAGTGAATCAAGAAGATGTGCTATTTATACACAATGGAACGCTATGCTACTGTCAGAAAGAATGACATTGCCCCATTTGTAAGGAAATGGAAAGACTTGGAAAAAATCATATTAAGTGAAGTAAGCCAGACCCAAAGGAATATAGGCTCAATGGTTTTCCTTATTTGTAATAATTAGTACATAACTTGGACTCTCCTAGCAGAGGATTATAATAGCTCAAAACCTAGATACATAAAACTATATAGGATGAGGCTAAATGAAAGGACCTCCAGGATATGGAAACAAGAGCTATATAATGAGTGAATGTTTTTCTTAATGTACATTATTTCTCATCTCTTTTGTTATCCCTTGGTTATTCTCATATTGTAAAAATATCTTATCTTGTTATCTGGTATATTGTACATATGTTCATTTATTTGGAAGAATACGAAAGGGATAGGGAAAAACAAGATGAGGGGAGGGAGTGGAGGGAGGAAAATGGGGACAAAAACATGAGAAGGGGTATCAATGTGTGTGAAGTAATGTGCCTTCTATCTGACAAATATAACTGTAACCCTCTATCAGTTACAATAATAAAAAAGAAAGCCTACAGAATAACTGATGAATATGGGTCCAAACTGTGTCTAGTACCCAAGTACTAAGAAAGACATCAGAAATAAATGTAATGTGGTATCCTAAAATGATTTAATTTCAGAATAATAGTATTAATGGAAAACTCTGGAGCCTACATCAAGTGTGTAGTTTGGCTCATAGTTTTAAACCATTGTTTCTTTGATAGTGAAAATGGAAGATTTTAACAGGAGAAGTAGAAGCGGAAGACACACCATAGCACACCCCACTATCTCCGTAAATTTTCTGTGAATCTAAAGTTGTTGAAGAAAACTTCTATTTGCACCATGTTTGGATTATATCATAAAGTCCATAACCAAGTATTGCTATAATTAATGAACATATCCATAGCATTAATGGTATGTCCTTTTTAATAATTAAGAAAACAATGATCAGTTTGTCAATATTCAAAGAGCAGGGTTTTTTTTTGTCTGAACCTACAGGAAGCTTTGGGACATACTGCCATATTTCTAGGAGTTAGCACAGGGTGGAATGGTAGAGACAACTCTTAGAAAATTGGTATGGTGAGCAAACACTTGTGTTTATTCTTCAGCTGACAGCACTCATTGGGAGATTACTGTTCTAACTTGAGTTCAGGTTGATTCTGTTGTTTTGTTTAGTTTTGGATTTTTTTGAGTAACTCTATACAGCCAATGTATTTTTGTCCAGAACTGTTATTTGTATCTCAGCCTTTCCACCTATAGACTACTTTTGCTGTAATAATTTAGACTGACTGTACTTTAACACATGTTAACTGGTTTAGCAGTAGATGGGTATGAAAATAAACTAATAAAAATTATTGGAAAAATGCGCTCGATTATGTTTTAATCAAGCAGCAGGTAAACAGCACTTAAACTATATCTAATTAAATTTTCTAATGTGGCATTGCTCAGCTTTATAGGCAGTTAACATTTACATGATGTATGTGGTAGTTAGGGAAAGTTGGATTGGGTGTCTGTGTGTGATGAAGGTACCAGTATCAGGGCCTGAACTGGTTAAGGGTAATATTTGTATCTGTATACCAGTATTTCTCTCAAGGATAGCCTGCAGTAGTGACTTAATTTGTAAAATATAAATATTCAAACAAAAATTGTATAAATACTCTGTATTCACCTCTGTGAGCCATTCTCTCAAACAGAATATTCTCAAGCACGGAGTACTTGAGTTAATAATTCTATTTGTATATTTAATTGTCCCAAGTATAAACAGTGATACTCTATGACACAGAAATAGGATGAGATTTGACAGATCACACTGTACTATTATCTGGATAACTGTACAGGAAGCCTTTTGTAGCAAGGAAAAGAGAAGGTCAGAAGGATGAGACCTGAGGATCAGAGTTCAAAGCCAGCCAAGGCAGGAAATTCTGAGCAGACTCTTATCTCCAGTTAACCAGTAAAAGCAAGAAGTGGAGGCATGGTTGAAAAGGTAGAACACTACTCTTGAGTGAAAAAGATAAGTGAGACCTTGCCCTGAATTCAAGCCGTAGAAAAAAAAAACCCACACAAATATATTTAGGTCTTAATCTAGTCAATCAGTTCCGTGGACATCCCTTATTAGTCTAGTTAAGAAAGAAGCCTAGTAAAACATCTTGAAAAGCATTCTTAAGATTTGCTGTCTAGGAATATACATCTGTCTGTTAAGAGATACAATTTCAATGAAATTATGCCTTTATAAGTTAAATATTTGCTGTCTTGGAATGCAAACTTGGGTGGCAAGACTACATTAAGAAAAAAAAGTCTGCAGGAAACTTATTTCATTAAAAGATAGGTTAGGAAGGAGAAGGCTGTGATTGCTATTTTGTTTCTGAAGTGGCAGGGTGTTTTTGTTTTTCCACCGTTTGTTTTTTAACCTAGTTGTGGTGCAGTGGAGTTGGCCTTTGTGTAATGCATTAAGCCGAATACCTCTTATGTGTGCTTTTCTATATCTGGGCTTTATTTTAGGTGGAAGTTTTCTTTAAAGAATGTGTGTAATGTATATAAGATACTTGGATTAAGAACTAAGTGTTTGGTGATTGGATTTAGAACTTTAGTGGGGCTTTACTTTGCCTTAGGGGTAGACTTAAAAAAAAATGGTTGGGGTGGGGTAATGTATTGAGGGGTTACAGTTACGCCCGGCAGGTAGTGGGTATATTACTTTTTGAATTTTGATACCTCTTCTCATGCTTTTCTCCCTCTTTTGCTCCCCAACCCCCCCCAAGTCATCTTGTTTTTCCCCCTTTCTTCCCTATTTCAAATAAACGCATACAATAACAACAGGTAGGGTTAGGTTTATTTAATCTTAATTTTTATATACTATTTAGTGTGTATAATTGCCTTGAAAATGCTATGTACTCACTTCCAAATGTATAATAATTAGAGAATTTCAGAAAAGATATTTGCAATAAAGTTCTGGGTTCTTTTAGGATGATAATTCTTTGACTATTTTGAGAGTAGACACTAGGTTTACTTACTTTAAATGTAAGTGAAAAATAAAATAAATACTGTTGTGTTGTCAAATACCCTGTTTTTCAGGAAACTGGTCAATATATCAACACGGCATTTTGGCATCACGGGAGTAATTTTTTTTTTACTTTTGTCCATTTTTAGTTTTCTAGAGCAGAATGCTTTTAGACCAATAAATCCAGCCTTACATTTGACATTTGACATTGATTGTTAGGAAATTCTGTGAAAAATAAGTTGTCATTACTTAAATTTTATGAAAGTGTATATCAGCGCAAGGAAGATATACATCTTCCTTCAAGGGATATGTTTCAGAAGGAAGCAAATGACTGTATGGTGTTAGAGTTTCAGAAATGCAGATGGAAAGACTTAGAAAAAAATCTTATTAAGTGAAGTAAGCTCGACTCAAAGGAACTTAGGCTCAATGGTTTACCTTATTCGTCATAATCAGTAGAAACCTTGGGCTCTACTAGCAATAGAGCAAAATCTTGATACATAAGGCCATATAATGTGAAGCTAATTGAAAGGACCTCCAGGATATTGAAACAAAAGCCATATAATGAATGATTGTTGTCTGTTTCTTTCTTTTTTCATATTTTTATTACAATTAATAGAAGGGTTACGTCCTAATTAGCTAGGATTATAGGTGTGAGCCTCTGTGCCCAGCAAGTCCAGTTTTATTTTTTTTAATATTGATCTTTTACTCAGTGGCAAGGCATATGCATATGCATATATTCCTTTTTTGTGGGTCATGGGTTCCTCAGCTTTTCAGCTCTGTCACTTTGAGCCACAGAACCACTCCTAGTTTTCTGGTAGTTAATTGGAGATAAGAATCTCATGGACTTTTTTGCTGGGCTGGCTTTGAACCACAATCCTAGCTCTCAGCCAGTACCCAGCAACATAAAGATTTTGAGCCAGGCACCAGAAACTCATGCCTGTGATCCTAGCTACTCCAGAGGCTGAGATCTGAGGATCACAGTTTGAAGCCAGTAGTGGCAGCAAAGGGTCAGAAGTGGAGCTAATAGTCAAGTAGTAGGATGTTAGCCTAGACTGGAAAAAGGGAATGCATAACATTTAGACTCTACATTCAAGCCCCAGTACTGTGAAAAAAAAGACAATCTTGTATTTCAAGTTATCTGCTTTTTGGACTTTAGTTAACTAAGCTGATTTAAACATCTAGAAAAGTTCTATTAGTGAAGAAACTAATTCTCGGCAATAATACTAATTGCATCCAAAGGAAAAATCATGAGAAAATATATGTTTATTTATTATGAATTAGATACTTTCATTCTTTACCTATAGTCATTGGAATGTCTTAAGTTAAAAGACTGAGATTAGCCAAAGACACCTAAGGCTAGTGTTGTAGACTCTGGGTTAGAAATGCCAAGTACTTATTTTTCCTTTTAATTATTACACAAGCATTTTATTAAAATCTTAGAAGAGATTAATAGAAATGAATATAAAGGAAAAAAATCTAAAGTCATACAAATTGTCACCATCCAAACAATTAGGCACTAACTCATATCCTTCTTTAACCATATGGTTTCCTGATGCCTTTGAATTTTAATATGTTCAGCTGATTCCTTCCTATATACAAATACATATGATTTATACTCATTATCTATCTATCTATCTATCTATCATCTATCTATTATCTGGACTCTTTCTTTCTTTGCTTTTTTTCTCAATGACTCACTTTTTTATCAATGAAATAAGCATCCTAAGTATGATTCTGTACACAGGAAAATATGTCTGGACATGTTTGGATTACTGGTCAGTGCCCTCCACATCCTAAAAAGATATACTGGATATAGAGGGCATATATGAGCCCCTGTATTCATGTGCTTTTGTTTCACATATATACTTCTCACATTTTCCTGTTCCACTCCTTCTAAAAGAGGAAGTTCAAGCATCTCGTCAGAATGTGATTCCCACATCTTCCCACAGCTTATTGTTCATCCCATTATTCTGCAGACTCCTTGCTTTCTTCTTTTAAAGAAGGGTGCTGCTCAATCCTCTGAGGCTGCAGATCTAACAACACGAAGTCCAGTAAAGGCACAAGTTCTAGTAAGAAGTCCAATTTAATTCTAAAAATTTATTTGACAAATTTTCTTTGTAACATATTGGCTGCCATGTTTCATAATCAATAAAAATGATAGCTAACAAAGGTAAATTTAAAAGGTGGATCCAAGGAACAATTACAATGGCATACTTCATTTTTTTTTTTTTTTGCCCGTACTGGGACTTGAGCTCAGGGCCTGAGCGCTGTCATTGGGCTTTGTCAAGGCTAGAGCTCTACTATTTGAGCCACAGCACCACTTCTGGATTTTCCTATGTATGTGGCAACAAGGAATCAAACCTGGGTCTTTGTGCATGCTAGGCAAGCACTCTACCACTAGGTCAAACTCCTGGTCCCCCTTTTTCCTTATAGGCCAAAAGTCACTTTGTAAATTGACCAATTTTTTATCATTAAGTTCTTTGAATAGGTTCATTAGAGTATGCCACAGAATTGGATTCCATAATGAGGTTCAATTTAATGTGTTCTGATACAATAGGAATGTCATGGGATCACTTACAGGGGAGAAGAAGTGATAAGCTCTCTTAGACAAGAGACTAGATTTAGGAAAATAAGGTATGGATATAGAAATGGCAATGAGCAGATGAAGAACTTTGTTGGAAAAGGAAGGTCACAGTGGACAATTATGAAAAAATATCAATTCACTTTCTAGAACAGCATCTTTTTTAAGAAATATAATAAATCACTCTCTCAGAAATGATGCTTAAAGTTGCGAGAGCTATTATTAATGGAGAGTCTGATCTGAAACACAATCCTAAAGGTTCATGGTCACAAGGCCGTTCCTCCCTGGTCTTGTCAGAGAAAGTGACACAGTAGGAACCACCTTGCCACTAGGGAAGTGAAAACCATCTAAGGAAATACTGTTCATTCTGAAAGTTTTAGATGCAGTGCAAATTTGATAAAGAAGTAAACTTCACTTCAAAGAATGCCCGATCTGGGCAAGTAGGGAAAAAAGGCATCTTTAATGAATGTTACAAATAGTAGATTAAGTCACAAAAGAGGAAAACTGATTGCCAAATAAGAGAAGAAATAGTTCTTGAAAACACTTGCTGTTGAGGTGAAAACAATTGGAATGAGCTGCTGATAGGTTACTTAAATGAGGCAGATAAGAATAGGGTGATTGTGGTTCTTAATGTACAGTTATTTCTTTTTTCTTTTTTCCCCTTCTGGTTAATCTCATGTAGTTACTGTATCTGGCTTTGTTACCTGGTATTTTATATATACATTTATTTGTATATTTGGGAGGGGTGCGTGGTGAGAAACGGGACAAACATGAGAAGGGTTATCAATGTGCAAGAAGTAATGTACCCATTACCTGACAAGTGTAACTATAATCCCCTATACATTACCCTGACAATAAAATAAAAATAAAAATAAAAGAATATGCACTTTGAATTTGCTCTTTTTTATTATTTTTTTTACATTTTATTTTTAGCCTTTATGTGTTGGTTCACTTGTATCAAATAAATTAATCACAGAAATGTTTCCATGTCTTCCTCTCAGATGATATTCAGTATATATTCAATTGATGAAAATCTGGGTCATTAAAGTAATTCCTGAAGGGAGAAATAAAAGTATTTTGCTCAGGGTTACTTTGAACACTTGAGGATAAACTTTCGTTATGACTAATTTAAGAATAGACTTCTTCCTTTTACTATCATTTATCTGACTTCAGTAGATGACTGGTGAAAAATATGGTTTTCTCAGCAGGCCATGACTCTCAGTCTATTGCAGCAGAAGAGCAAGAGAGTTGTGAGGGCAGGGAACATAAACAGCCTTTGGTATGTTCATCATTTACATTCTATCTTTTCCTACAAGTGTATTTTATTTATTCAATAATATAACCAAAGGAATTTATTTACCTCACAGACTACTTTAAACAATCAATAGTTCAAAATAACAAGTGCTCTATAATTATTTTACTAAGTATGAATATTGAGACATTATTGCATCTGAAGGAGATGACTAACAAGGAAGGGTTTATAATATTACAACACAAACAAATTTTTTTTGCCAGTCCTGGGCTTGAGCTCAGGGCCTGAGCACTGTCCTTGGACTTTCTCAAGGCTAGAGCTCTACCACTTTAGCCTCAGCACCACTTCTGGCCTTTTCTCTATGTATGTGGTACCGAGGAATCGAACCCCGGTCTTTGTGCATCCTAGGCAAGCACTCTACCACTAGGACAAACTCCCGGCCTAGAATTTTTTACTTTAATGAATGGAATCAGAAAATATAACTAAAAATTTATAGATGGATTTAATGATAACTTAGCATATGTTGATATTGGGTAATCTGCCGTGATTATACACATATGAATGACGTAGAGATTACCAAGTTGAAGAAAACCATTAGCCAATGCGTCCTACAGGAACTTAGGGCTTGGTTTTTTTATAGCACATTAAAAATTGTTATGTGTTAGACACTGAATCCATTTCCTTTTCTGAATAATTACCTTTGGAGAGATAGACAGGAAACAAACAGGATGAATATTTACATGAGAGAGAAGGAATCTGTCAGCAAAGAATTTTCATCTCTAGAATCCCTTCCAATGAAGATGTTAAAAAGGATTTCATTTTCTTGCTTGCGGAAATGGAAGCCATTAGGAAGAAAATTCTATATTCAGACAATGGGTTCCCTAATATGACATTGTATCAGACAAATGAATATCTAGGATACATTATCCAGGGAGACAGAGCAGAGAATGCCTAGGTTCATCATTTTATACTTACAGTCATATATTGAGCAGTTGATAGTGAGATACTCATTATCCTGGCATCTACATTGTTACAATGAATAAGAAAGGAATGATGGCAGAAAGACAAGACGCATTTTTCACATTTTAGAATTAGCTTCTTACCAGATACAGAGGCTGGGAATTGGAAGGTCCAGGTTCAAAGCCAACCCCCACAACAGTCTGGGAGACTCCTGGTCAACAATAAGTAGCCAAAAAGGAGGCAGGCAGTGTACCTCATGGGGTAGAGTCCCCGAGTGGTCTAGAAAGCTGAACAAGAGTAAGAGGGGCCCTCAGTGTAAAGGTTGGAACCAGCTGAATCTGAAAACCAAAGAAACAAAAACTGTCCTATTGCTTTCATTCTTAAAACTTATTATAACTTTTCCTCCTAGGAAAGAGTTGTATATTGTGATTAAACTTATTTAAATGTAATGTAAAGAGGGGCCTGGAGTTTGGCCTAGTGGTTGAAGTGCTTGCCTACCATGCACGAAGACCCAGGTTCGATTCCACGGTACCACATACATAGAAAAAAGCCGGAAGTGATGCTGAGGCTCAAGTGGTAGAGCTCCAGCCTTGAGAGAGTCCAAGGACAGTGCTCAGGCCCTGAGCTCAAGCCCAGGACTGGCAAAAAAAAATGTAATGTAAAGAACAAAATTTCCATTGAGCTCTCTGTGATTTACTGCTTTCTTCTCACTGAAAGCTTTTCCTTAATATATAGGTTCTGTACTTCTGTCTTTGTGTATCTAGGACAATACTCTTCTTTTTTCTTTTGATGTTAATTCTGAGTTGTGATCTCAGGGCCCCTGCCCTGAGGGTATTTTTTTTGCTCCAGACTAGCAGTCTCCCACTTGAGCCAGGCTCTATTTCTGGATTTTTAGTGGTTCATTGGAGAAAGAGTCTCACAGACTTTGCTGCCTAAGCTATTTCAAACTGCGATTCTTTGACCTCAGCCTCCTGAGTAGTTAGGATTACAGTTGTAAGCCATTAGAGCGCAGCCGACATTACCTTTTCTTTTGCTTAATTCAGTATTAGGATCTCTCTTTATTATACAAATATCATCTTTTGAGATGTAAGCTATTCTTCTCCTGGAAAGTGTTTTTATATTTAATTCTATCCCAGTGAAAATAGTAGTACTTTTAAAATTATGTATTTGATACCCTATCCTCCAAAGCTCATGGGATATGCACGATTGCTGTCTATGTTCTTGAGTTAGTTGCTTGCTGAAATACTCCCACCAGCCATAGTTCTGTGCATCTGCTGGGTTTTTCTATAGTCACACGCTTGAATGACATGATCAATGACCTGATGACAACCACAGCAGCAACAACAGTTGTTTCAGATGCAAATCAGAAAGAAATAGCCACTGCAAATAACAGGGTCCTTTTTAATGAACGGTAGCACTTACCCTTAATATTGAAAAAGTAATTAAATCATAGTTAGTATTCATACTTAAAATAGTATCTTTTTATCTTTATCTTATATATTTGATTCTTGATTTTTCCTCTAACCTTACATGAAATGAGTTCATTTCAGAAGGATCTTTAGTGCAAATATAAAAAGATGAATAATTACCATATTTGTATATTCGATATATGGCATTAGAAGTATTTTCAGAAACACATACACATTTTGAAATACTGTTACTTACTTTATAGACCACAGACCAAATCAATGGAACAGGTGGCACTAATGTCTTCTCTAAGTCGTCTGAATCAGTCCCAGAAGAGTCTGCATTCCCTCATTATGAGCATTTCTCCATGCAAAGTAAACAACACAGAATGGAAGGTGAAGGTAGGGCCACAGAATACCTGTAAGATCCTTTTTTAACCAGTCCTGGGACTTGAACCCCAGCTTGAGTACTGTTTCTGAGCTTCTTTTGCTCAAGGCTAGGACTCTACTACTTGAGCCCCAGCCCCATTACTCTTTTTCTGAGATGAGTCCATTATGGAACTTCCTGCATTGACTGGCCTTTAACCCAAATCCTCAGAACTCAGATAGCTTAGAATACAGTTGTTGTGAGTCACCGGCACCTGGCTTCTAAGGTCTTTTAGATTACTTACACTAGCACTGCTTATCACTGTTATACAATACCAATGTGTTATTATTGCATTAGTGTCACAAATATGCCTCAGGTTAAAGTAGAATGAGGGCTACACACTTTGCCATAGAGAGATGATTCCCACTGCATCGCTCTCAGTGGAAAATCCCTCCTGTGTCTTTTTACTGTGCTTCTCCTCTATGCTCTCCCATTCTCACGGAGGGTCACACCTACAATATTACAGGAACTTTAGGTACCTTTCACTTTCACCCCAACTTAGGAGACCCTAGTCAGCTCTGTAAATGCTAATCCCATATTTAGTGCCTACCAGATCTTTTCAAGCCTTGGTTCAAAAGCCAGCTACTGTTTCTCATTGCTACAGATTTCTCTAGATTTCTCATGTACCTTCCCATATCCATACAGGAGTATTCTTGCAGTAGAGCATTTAGTTTTCTGTTACTGATGCCTGATGAACTACACATGATATGAAATTTACAGTTTATTTTTTCACTATTGTATTCCATATATGTTTATTCATGGCCACTAAAGGAGCGAATAAACATCCTCACAAAATCTCTTCATGTTCCTTTATGTGACTTTATTGGGAGCTTTCCAAAAGCCAGGCAGGGTGACATGTATTTGTTTTGTTTTGTTTTTTGGCCAGTCCTGGGCTTGAGCTCAGGGCCTGAGCACTGTCCTTGGACTTTCTCAAGGCTAGAGCTCTACCACTTGAGCCTCAGCACCACTTCCAGCTTTTTTCTATGTATGTGGTACCGAGGAATTGAACCTGGGTCTTCATGCATGCAAGGCAAACACTCTACCACTAGGCCAAACTCCTGGCCCCGGCAACATGTATTTGTAATCCCAGTGCATCTCTGGCTAAGACTGGATTTAAAGTTTCAGACCAGCTGGAACTACATAGTGAGGCCCTGTGTCAAAACAAATGGGGAGGAGGTGAGTGGCAGAAAGGAAAGATAAAAGTAAGAAAATTTCCAAAAGTTATGTAAATTCTCATTGCCATTAGCTATTAACATCAACATTACTGGTTTCCTTTTCTCTGTTTTTACAAGTACACTGTAATGTGACATTAGTTGTGAGTTATAGCATTTTAGCTGGTCCCTGCCCTGCTGCATATCCAAGTCCTTTCATTGCATCACAGACGCATGCTGATGGTTGCTATCCTGCCAGGGCCAATTCTATTTGTGTATCATCTCTGGTGAATTGTCTTTCCACAGCTCATCCTGAAGAGTTCAGATCACCGTTACTCTAACAGCTTTCATTTTCGAGAGGATACATTTTTGGCTTTATTTTTTAAGCTCTTAATATGATCACTGTGTGTGTGTGTGTGTGTGTGTGTGTGTGTGTGTGTGTGTGTACACGTGTGTACGCACAAGGGCAGAAAGTCTGGAAGTCTGAGGCTCAAATGCTTGGCATTTTGCTTTTGGTTGGTTCTGTACCACTTGAGTCTAGGCTCAACCCTCTGGGGGTTTGCTAACTAACTGAAGATAAGGGCCTCCTGTATTTATTTACTTGCCCACCCTGATCCTGTGAGCCTCCTGAGTATCTAGGATTATAGGGTTGAGCTACAGCATCCAGATCTATCAGCATATGATTTCTTTCTTTTATTAAGTTCTCCCAAGTGCAGAATAAAATGTATCAGTTGGGACTACTGAGAAAACTACAGAGTAATCATGGTGGTTAATACATGATTAGTTATGCTCATCAACCTTCTGTATGATTTCTGTAATGTACAACTTGATTTCTTGAGCCCTATTTTTGGAAGCAAGTCACTTTCAGATAAAGTTGGTTCTTTCTGTCTTGGTTTCATAAATTGTTAAGATATTTCAGGACAAGATTTATTGAGGGTTAATTCTGCCCTGTTGAAGCAAGGCCTTTCTGATGTCCTCTGTTCTATAAAGACATCAGTTCCTGGCAGTGTGTGAACAATAGGTAATTTTCTGTCATCTCTTTATGTATTTTATTCCTCAATGCCAGGCCCCTTTCTGAACACACGTGATCCACTGCTCTGCTACATATGCAAGGGGGTCCTGTGTAGCTCTCCTGAATTCCCCTTGTTCCTCTCTGAACTCTCCAGTGCGCTGTCACATGACACTCATCCTCCTCACTTCCATCAGCCTGTTTTCCTCACCACTGCATCTTGGGAACCTGGAGTATGCACCACCTAGTTCTCTTCTTTCTGTGCCTTGGTCTGTACCCCTCTCACAGAAGGGCCTGGGCACTGGGAATATTTTCTTCACTGTCTCTCAAGACACTCCTCTGCAATAGTTTAGCAGTGCATTCACTGACTCCATTCTCTCAAATATGTTGTCTTCAAAGTGCTTTAGTGGTTTGCTTGAATATTTTTGGATTGGCTTCAGGCAGAAGCATAGCTCAACACAGTTTACTCCATCTTAGGTAGAAACAGACTGCCATGAAGCATCAATAACTATTGTAGATTGGATAAATATCAGCTCATAGTCTCTCTTCCTGTCTCCTTTTTAGTGTTTAATTATCAGGGTAGCTATTTTCTTCTGGAAAGTACTCCTGTGCCTAATAAATTCCTAGAACAAGGAGAAAATGCATCTAGTTAATCGACAGTGGTCATTTTTCTGCCTTTCCACTGCCCTAGGCTCTAAGCTAACCCAGAACAGGGATGTAACCTGCAGAGCTTTGTACAGTGGTTTCATATGGGGTAGAGTGTCCAGAGTGAGAATGAGAGATTATGGGTACATCTGGTCCTTTATGTGCCCAAAGAATTTTTTCTGTTTTCTTTCAGGTCAGCTATTTCAGACCCAGGATGCAATTCACTCATATAAAATATCTTCACAACTTAAAAAAGACAGTGTAAAATACATATAAGAATATGTTTGGAAAATGTATTGAAATGCCAGGAAAAGGAGCGAGCAGAAAGCAAAGTATTATCACAGTTACAGTGTGAAGAAGAACAGGAAAGAGAATTTTGTCATTGGAGGTATGTATCTAGTTGTGTGGAAACATTTGAGCTCCATTTAAATACATACAGAAAAGAACTTTTGCTGTGACTGACTTCCCTCTCACTTTCTTCAGGGTTTTGTTTTGTGGTGCTTGATATTTTTTGATGAGTTATTTACCATTGATACATGAAGTAATTAAAGGAATATTTTTATTGCCAGTCCTGGGGCTTGAATTCAGAGCCTGGACACTGTCCTTGGGCTTTTTCCTCAAGGCTACCCTCTACCTCTCAAGCGACAGTACCACTTCTGGCTTTTCTATGTATATGGCACTGAGGAATCAAACCCAGGTGTTCATGCATGCTAGGCAAGCACTCTACCACTAGGCCAAACTCCCTGCTCCAGGAATATTTCCTGAACCTCAATTTTAATGATGTAAACAAAGTAGAACAGACATCTCAGTATATTGCAAAAACTTTTTTTTCCAGTCCTGTAGCTTGAATTCGGCCTGGACATTGTCACTGAACTTTCTCAAGGCTAGCACTCAGCACCACTTCCAACATTTTTTCTGTGCATTTGGAACTGTGAAATCAAACCCAAGATTTCTTCCATGCTAGGCCACTTCCATACTCTACCTCTAGGCCACACTCCCAGGCTGCAAACTCTTTTTGAACCTTAATTTTTTTAATTAAAACTGATGCTGATGAAGAATATTCTTCATATAAGTAATTTTATATATTTCTAATTATTTACTTTCAATAAATGTTATGTGTAGCAAATATGTCTACCTGTGTAAAATATGAGTAGATAAAGACTTTGATCAATATTTCAAAAATACTCATAGAATGTTTCTATTCTTTCACAATTCCTTACAATATACAATTGTCATTTCTACTCAGTAAAATGTTTTTAAAAATTATATATTTATTTTTCTACAGCTTGTTCTGGGGATTAAATCCAGTGCTTCAACTGTGTTAGATTCTTCTGTTTCTCTGAGGCTGACAGGAGCAGTCACTTATTCTCACTCAACAACAATGAAAGAAAAAGTTGATTAGAAAGTAGTTCTTTGGGGTGGGCCGGAGTGTGACTTAGTGGTAGAGTGCTTGTCTAGCATACAGGAAGCCCTAGGTTTGATTCCTCGGTGCCATATATATAGAAAAACCAGAAGTGGTGCTGTCGCTTGAGAGGTAGAGGGCTAGCCTTGAGGAAAAAGCCCAAGGACAGTGCCCAGGCCCTGAGTTCAAGCCCCAGGACTGGCAAAAAAAAGAATTCTTTAATTATTTTATCTACTATCTCTATTATATATGCATATCTAAAAATTAATCTATGCTAGAAAAGTTACTGTTTTATTTTAGTAACTATTGTATTATTTAAGTTTATCATTTAAGTTCTTCCTAGTATTCATACTGATATTAATCAGTGACACTGTTACATAAAGGAAACATGGAAGTGTGGTTGCAGATATTAGAAAACTTAGCTTGGCTTGGGGTTCTGGTATTGGGTAGATACATGTTGTGTGAAAATATCTTAAGGGGCTACCTTACACTGCAAGTCATTCTTTGAATCATTGGAAAGATTGTATAAAGATAAAACTTTTTTGTAGAAAATGTATGCACATTTGTGCACATTAACCTTCAAACTTATTAGCTACATTGTGTTACCTAGTTTAGTTGAGAGAACAGTAGGATTATATAAAAATGACTTTCATCTCTTATGAAAAATATTAGAGTTTCATTTTCATATTTTATGCTAGTAAAAGTAGCTTCCTAAGTAACAGAATTATCTTTAATTGTTCCTTTTCTACTGTGGTAGCTTTTGGAAGAGATTTAAGTGACATACTACATAAGGCTAGAAAGGAAGGGATCATAAAAGTTTTATTATGGTAACATGTGAAGAGATATCGGCCAATGAGCTTTACATTTTCTAACAAAAGAAATTTTACAACTGTATTCATGTCTTAAGACTAGATGACAAGAAGACAAATGCACATTGCTCATCTGAACAAAACAAGGAAAGACAAGATAATAAAGAAGGCAATCAGCAACCTTGTGCATGTGATATGGAATTAGAGACTTTACGAAATGCCTTGATTCAGGTAAATAAATCTGCTACAGACATCCAATTGCTATGTTTATTTCATTTATTTCATTGCCAATATTATTTTTTGTATCCCTTTGATTTAGTATATTCAGCAGGCACCTGCACAAGGAACTGCATAATTAGGCAATTTCATCACTGCAGAACCATCAGAAGGATGCACTTCCACACACTTAACACACCTGCTTCATCAGTAGACTTGCTATCCTGTGGGTCCACCTTTGTATGCCTGGCCTGTGTTTGACCAAAGCTCTGTATGTGATTTGTTACTGTTTCACTTAGGCAGGACACAGTGTGTCTCCTTCTAGAAATAATGATATTTAAAACAAATAATTGGGACTAATTCTTAACATCTAACATATGTTTAGTATATATTATCCCTTCCTTCTTTCCTTCCTTCTTTCCTTCTTTCTTTTTTCTTTCTTTCCTTTTTCATCCTCTGCTCCCCTCTCCTTACTTTCCCTCCTTTCTTTTTTCTTCTTCCCTTCCTTTTCCCTCTTTTTTTTTTGCACTACTTCTGGCTTTCTTCTATGTATGTGGTACCGAGGAATCGAACCTAGGTCTTTGTGGATGCTAGGCAACCACTCTACCACTAGGCCAAACTCCTGGCCCCTCCCCTCTTTTTTTCAGCAACTGAAATTGAATTTAGAGTTCGAATTTGTTGGAGAAGTACTCCACTGCTTCAGTCACATTACCAATCCTTTCTTTTCTTTTTTGCATGATTGTCCTGAGGCTTGAACTCAAAGCCTATTCACTGTCCCTGATCTTTTTGCTCAAATCTAGCACTTTATCACTGAGCTACAGCTCCATCTCTGGGGAGGGGTGTGTGTGTGTGTGTGTGTGTGTGTGTGTGTGTGTGTGTGTGTGTGTAATTGGAGAGAAATATCTCACAGACTTCTATGCTATGGCTGGCTTTGAACTATAATCTTCAGGTTTCATCTACATGAATTGCTAAGATTGCAGGACGATCCACACTGCCTAGCTGCCAGTCCTTTATGTGATTTAGTTGCTTTTCTCTTGGTATCCATTTTGCACAGAGATGGCCACAGACTATGGTCCTTCTTATCCTTGCCTATCATGTACTGGGATCTCGAGTACATTCCTACATGCCTGGCTTGCTGGGTGATAAGGGAGACTCATCACATTCCCTCCTACACCTCCTTCCAAAGTCTACCTCTTACCTACCTAGTGTGAACTCCTGTGGCAGACCCTCGTGTTCTATGTTCTTTCTTTCTTTTTCATTTTATTATCAGGGTGATGTATAGAGAGGTTGTGGTTAGATTTGTAAGGTAGTGAGTACATTACATTGAACATTTTCCCTCTTCCCATGTTTTTCTCCCATTTCCCATACCTCCACCACATCCCAAGTTGTAAAGTTCATTTGCAACGTATTTTCTTGTGAATATTCCTTTTACACTGCTTCATCCTTTGGCCTTTGTCTCAGCATCTTGCTTTTCCCCTTTCCTTCCCTGATTCAAATAAATAAATAAATATATGTATAATACATCAGGTACCAAAGTCAGATACAGCAACAACAGGTGATAAACAATAAGGGAAAAAAGAAAAAAATAGAACAATAAAAATAAAAAAGCAGAGTAAAGAAACAGCTTCACATAATACATTAAAGGCATCAACCACAAGGACATATCTCTTTTTTCCATATCCTGGAGTTCATTTCACTTAGACTTATGTTTCCCTCCTTCAGTGTATATGTTCTAAAGGAAGGAGTAGAAGGCATATTGATTTTAATCACTGGAATAAATATGAATATAGGTATTTTAATGTTAAAGCTTTGAAAGTATAATTACACTAGTCAAATATTTTGTGAGGTGATTATGTTTCACTGTAGAATCTCATCTCTGACCGTATTAAAGAATTATTTTTGATTGTTGTGAACATTTTGTCATAGGAGAAATTAAAGTCTATGTAAAGTATATTGGATAAAGGACCTTAAATTGTCAGATGCGCAGGTTAATACTTGTAATTTCTGTTAGTCAGAAAGCAGAGATGAATAAATCACAGCCTGGTAAAAATCAGGAAGCCCCAATCCCAGGAAATAACTGGGGCCTGGTGAAGCTTTCCTTTAATGTAAGCAACACAGGAAATATCAGTAGGAATATCATGGCCCGAGCCGTGCCCCCCCCCAAAAAAAAACAAAATAGCTTAAAAGTAGAGATGTGGCTCAAATGGTTGAGCAATTACCTAGCAATTAAGAGGCTTTGAATTTGAGCCACATTACAAGCAACAAAATGGTGAATTAAAATAAGCACTGTTTCAAATTTAAGATCTGCTCTTCCCAGTTATAGTATGACACCAAAAAATTAAGAAAATGTATTTCTAGCTTTCAGAGGAACAAAAAGAAATCAAGAGGGAACTTTCCAAACTAGCAAAAGACAGAAGACTAGAAACTGAAATCTCATCAAATTGTCTTTGCCTGCCCAAGGAGATACAAATGGAGCAACAAAAACTGAATTCTGAGGTATTCCCTTTAGTCATTTCCAAATATTGTATGATTGTGCAGATGGACACATTTTAAGAACCAGCTCTGTGTGTTATGGAATTGCATGTGTGTATGCAATTGTTGGTCTCATCACATGAGGTATAGTGCAACAATGACAGGATGACATTCCCAGTGGCCTCAGCCAAACAAGAGGTTTTGGGGGGGGAAGGGGGAGGGGGAGAGCCATCCAGGGTTCCCTTGCCCAGCAAGTCACAGGCTATGTTCAAAATACTGCTATTGCCAAAATCCAAAGACAGCCAGGCACAAGTGGCTCATGGCTGAAATCTTAGCTACTCAGAAGACTGAGATTTGAGGATCGTTGAGGATCGTAGTTTAACGTCAGCCTGACAGAAAAGTCCCCGTTAGACTCATCTCTAATTAATGACTCAAAACTAGAAATGGAGTTGTGGCTCAAAGTGTAGAGAGCAAAAGAGCTCAGAGACAGTGCTCAGGCCCCAAGTTCAAAGCTCAAAAAAAAATCCAAAGAGAAAAGAGAAATTTGTAAATATTTTCCAAGAAGAAAATGGGTATTTTATCTTTTGTATCAAAACTCTTGAAATCAACCACTTGTATTCTAAGTTTTGATGTGTGGATGTGGACGTTAATTTCTTCCTTCACTTGTAGATAAGAGAACAGGGAGCTGGGATGAAACCCTACTGTAAAAGTCATTTCCTTCCTTTGAGAAGAGCCAGCCTCTACCTCACATAACCTCCTATTTCAGTCAGAGAGCTTTTGGGAAGTGATGTGTCACAACAAACCCTCAAGCTGAGTCCCTTCCACAAAACCTCATTCTCATCCCCGACTCCATATTCATTTGGTTCAGTATTTCAAGATAACTTGTAAAGAAATGATTTCTGAATTTCCCCGGAATTGCAAATATATCACATTAATTTTTCTCTCATTTTACACCTAGAATAAAAGGCCTGAAATGTTAAGCATACGTAAAATCTATAAGTAGTTGATAAAATATCTACATTATGCTATTGGATTTCTTTTTAAAAGAATATTTATGTTAGCTGGGCTCAGTGGCTCACACCTGTAATCCTACTCAGGAGGCTGAGATCTGAGGATCGCAGTTTAAACTCAGCCTGGGAACTAAAGACCATGAGACTATTATCTCCAATTAACCACCAGAAAACCGGATATAGCACTGTGGTTCAAGGGGTAGGGCAGTAGTCTTGAGCTGAAGAGCTCAGGGACAGAGCCCAGGTCCAGAGGTAGAAGAGTAGCCTTAAGCCAAAGAGCTCAGGGACAACACCCAGGCCTAGAGTTCAAGTCCCACAACTGACAAAAAAACATACTTTTACTGAACAGTTGTCATTATTAAGGAATTGTTACTAATGGAATTATTTATTCTCAAAAAAATGACATACCAAGGTTTTTAAGCAATAACTCTTAAGCAATTATATATCAAAACCACATAAGGTAGTATAGGGTACCTATACTGTAACTGTACTAAGGTAGCTTTTTAAATAAATGCGCATGGTTTTCTCACAGTGGTAAATAGAGAGCTTGTTTCCTTTACTAGATATTACCATATCATCTCACCTACAGAAAGAACTGCCAAAAAAAAAGGACTGCCTCTCCATTTTCTGCTAGGTCCCATTTTACTTTGCACCTTTGCATCTCAGTGCTTGCTAAAGTTGCCCGTCATTAGCCCTGTCTTAGAATGAATTGCTTTGAGGGGAATCTTGACTTTAGAGTAGAGTTCAGCATTTCAGGTGCATGGCTTTCCCCTGCCTCTGATTGTCAGCTCCATTACTTGCCGTCCAATGGAGAAGTGCCATTGTGCTTTCTGCTGCATGATCATGACCCCCTGAATAGCACTGAGAACAAGACATCTATCTCTTGCTTCCTGTGCCTAAAACCACTGCTGCCTATGGCACCTGTAGATACTTGCTTTAGCCATGGGGATTGATTCTGAAACCTTGTGCTCTCCACTTTCTGTCACTGTTACTGCTGTGAAGAAGGATTGGTCTCCTGAAGACTTCTCCCACCCACATGCCACTTCCTAAAGGATGGCATGTTATCAGAATATAAAATGTGATCATATGCAAATGCAGACAGTTCTCTGTGCTACTGGCCCTTTCTGGATGTTTCCTAGCTTAACATTTCCAAAGCCAGTGAATTCTATACTGTTCTGATTTTCATGGCACCAATGGAGAATTGAAGACACAGGCATTACCTTGCATGATAACACATACTAATTAGCTGAGGAGGGTGGTTCAGAGGCAGGCACTGTGCAAACTATGAACATGCTACCACTCACACTCTGAGATGCAGAGCCCATTTATTACAGAATAACATGCTATTCCATCCCAAGCGTAGCCTAGTTCTGCATATTTGTATATGTGAAAGTTTCATATTCTATACAATGTGTTAGTGCTTTAAATTCCAAATATAAATGTTTTCCACAAACACTTCCCCATTTTGCCAATTAGAATGTCTGATAAAAAAACAAACCTTAAAAATAATGTTTGAGCAAGAAGTAAAAGGAGAATCTCTTAAAGGAGGAGGACTGGGATCATGTAGAGAGTAATAGGAGAAGCTAATAGAAGATATGATTAACATAAAAGATGTGCAAAGAAACCCATTGTTCTAATACGCACTCAAAACATTTTTAAACTACAAAAGTTCTAGAACAGGGTCATAATTATGTCTGTACAAGGCTAGCCAGTATAATTGTAGGCTCTGTGGACCATGTGAATTCCTTGAAACTGCCTTAGCGAAGTACGCAGTATGAGCCCTAAAGTGGACCAGAACAGCATGGGGATGAAGGGGTCTCACAATGCTTGAAACATGCCAGCACGAAAACAGTTGGTGTACAAAAGTGTACCAGAATGTTGCTAAAATGTTTCTCATCTCTTTTAGTTGCAAGAAGGAAAGGAGGAAGGATGCACAGAAGCTGTACCAAAGGCAAAGGAAATGGAAGATGAAATGCAAAAGTATAAATTGAAGCAGCATAAATTACATACATCTGTGTGAAGCTAAGGAACCTGCATTCTGAGTTCCTAAAATGCATATCCAGGGGTTTGGGAAGTAGTTCAGTGGTTGGGAAGATGGTTGGCTGAATGGGGGCTTTTATAGGATCCACAACAGAACAAGAAGAGAAACATGATATGTGTATAACATCTCAAGTTAATCCTAATTTTGCACATTTTATATGAAACAAAAGTATGATTACTAAAATCTTTTGAGGCATTTCAGAATTTCTATAATCATTTATTTAGAACCTTGTTTAAAATTATATGAAACATTTAAAACTGGATATGTGGAAATAATTTTAAAACCTGCCTTGTAGGCTTGTACTTCAAAATTTCCTATTGAAAGCTACCATAGAAAAGAAAACAAAGAAAATTTGAAAGACTTCAACAAAAGCTGAAAAGACAAAGGGCAAAACTGGCAAGCTCTCCTTTGGTGAGTCTCTTCCCAAAGTCTACCACACTAAAGAGGAAGACTTCTTTTTCCATTGTCAGAGTAAGGAATGTTTAAGTCAATTTGACAAAGGTTATTGATGGCCGTATTTCTTTTCTCATTGGTTGTGGGGCTTGAACTCTGGGCCTGGCCACCGTCCATATCCAGCTCAAAGCTACAGCTCTACCCTTTGAGCCATAGTGCCAATTCCATTTTTTTACTGGTTAATTGAAGATAAGAGTCTCACAGGACTTTTTGCCAGGGCTGGCTCTGAACCTTGTTCCTAAGATCTCAGCCTCCTGAGAAGCTAGGATTAGAGGCATGAGCCACTGGTGCAGTATTTCTTGTATTCACATTGGTGCTTCATCCTCTTTACAGCTGTTGTGTTGACTTGATGGCACTTGAATTCAAAAAAGTTGATGAAGTTTGTAATAAGATGCCAAGGAAACTAGATCATTCTAAATGAAACTTTTATGCTCACTTAATGTTATCAATGGTTAAATTTTGCCATCTAGAACTTGGTGTAATATCAGTATCAGAGAGTATTTTTAAATTAAAAAATAAATTTATTGTAAAGATGATGTACAGATGAGTTACAGTTACATAAATCAGGTGATGAATACATTTGTTTTTGAACAGTGTTACTCTCTCCTTCATTTTCTCACAAGTTGTTCCCTCCAGATCTCCTGACCCTCCCCGTAGTTTAGTACATTTACAACGTACAGTTTTTGATATTACAAGAAATTTAAGTAAAAAACAAACTTGTACTAGAGTCCTGAGTTTGTCTTTATAATGTAATATTTCAGTGATGTTTTGCAGAGGAATCATTTGTAATCTGAATTCCTCATGAAGGAATGTCCCTAGGGAACACTTTTCCCTCTAGAATGTTTTTCTCTCTGGCATCTGAAAAGAAAACCTAGCTGAGCATGCTGCTGCATACCTACATGAACTCAGCCCATGGGAGCCAAAGTGAGGACAGCTTCTGTAGGTGGCTGTGGGTGCATAGGGAATTAACATTTCCCTATCTCAAAACAAACTGGGCATGCTCATAATCATGTTCATAATCTCATGTCTAAAATCTCAGCTACTTAGCATTGTTTAAGCATTGTTGCTTAAAAAGTATTCCCAGGTTTTATTCTTTGTTGTTGTTTTTGTTTCCTTTTTTTGTCTGTTGATTTATCTGTCTTTGTGGGGGTAAAGGAGAACATAAAGATGGGGAACAAAGAGTGAACAAATGTAGCAGTGGTACTCAGTAGATTGTATGTTGAAAATGAGTTGTACAACTTGTGGGTGGGAACGGGAAGGAGTGACATTGTCCAAGAAGAAATGTACTCATTACCTTACTTATGTAATGCCAAGCATTCTGTACTTCCCCTTTCTAATATCAATTAAAACTGAATATTAAAAACTAAAACATGAAGAAACTATTTCACTTGGTTCATCAGACTTTCCAGGTCTTTCTTAAATAGCTCATCTCAGTAGAAATTTTTGAATCATTCAACATGCCGATGTATGGAGAGAACTCTAAGCTACATAAGAATTTAGCAGGAGAAAGTGTCTCCCGTCACCCATGCTTGCTCCTGTAATGATCAAGAACACAAGATGGCATGGGGAGGACTCGATGCGAGTAGTGATGTAGTTGTCTCCAGGAACTGATTCTGGATATAGTAGCTGTTTGCATGCAGTTCCATTATACACATAGACATTTGTGATGACTGATCTCTCTGAAGGCTGAAGAAACACTAAAACATATGAATTAGTACCATTTAAGTGGCATACTTTGATACACAGGACAGGAAAATACACTGATAAAAGGTTCTCCAAATCAGGCACTCCTGTAATCCTAGCTACTCGATCAAGGTTCAAAGCCAGCCCTGGCACAAAAGTCTGTGAGAGTCTTATCTCCAACTAACCACTAGAAAGCTGGAAGTTTGCCATAGCCTTGAGCTGAGGAGCTCAGGGACACCGCCCAAGCCCAGAGTTCACGTCCCGTGACCAACAAAAAAAAGAAAGAAGAAAGGAAAAAAGAATAAAAAAGTGTCCTCCATGAAAGAGACTGCCAGGTTACATCAGATACATCAGGTTCTTAGAGAAGTGTATTAAGGAATTGAAAGTTATAAAACGTGTAGTTCTACTAGTCATGTTCAAAAATAAAAAGGGATTTGTTTTTGGTAATTCCCAAAGATGTGAAGTAGACATGTGGCCTAGGTTTATTAGCCACTTTGATCTCTTCTAAGATTCAAAAGTTCAATCTGAGATCTATCCAGCTGTATCCCTAACTCCTCCAGAGGTGCTCATGTCAGAGCCCATTAGCCAGGGATTCTGGGTGAATTTTTTTACAGGCACTGGGTTAACATGGAAAAACCAATCAAGAATAGGCTCTAGATATCCAACCCTGCAAATAATGCGGTTGAATATATGTCTGAAAGAAGCTTTAGAACAAGACCATGGCAAAAATAGGTCTCTAGAAAACTGCTCACCAAACAGAATAGGGGCAAGTCCTATAAAAAAAGTCAGGGATTGTGGGTGAAAGCCAGACAAAGAATGATATTCAGCATCTTCAGGAAGTTTGTCCTTCTACACAGGAGACCAGAAAATCACTGCTCACAGCAACATGAGTTAGAATGAACAAGCAACATGTGACACCATCTACAGAAGGGACCTCGGCATGTAAAGGTTTTTGTAGGTCTGTCTACAAGTACAATGGCAGGAACAAATACCATAGAAGTATAAATGATCTCCTTAAATAGGTAAGGGCTGGAAATGTACATGAGGAAAATGAGTTTAGCCTTGAAAGGCTATGGAAACCGGAAGGGGTGGGACCAAATGTCAGAGATTGCTGCAAGTTCAATAGGAGTGGCCAGACGCACAAGGGAAAGGTGTGGCCACTGTTTGTAAGTGGAAGTGATGAGCAAAGCCAGACGATTCCTCTGCTTGGGATGGCTTTCCACGCATGCTCCTCAGAACTCAGCCTCCTGATTGTCTGGGCTTACAGAAGTGAGCCATTGAAATCATTGTTACAGTAGCTGTTTTCATGAAGTTCTGGGCTTTGCATGGCCAATGCTGTAATGCTTAAATATGTATTTTAATTTGATTTAGAGCCAAGGGCATGTTCAAAAGGGTTCAGAAAATTTAATAGAAAATCAGATTGAATGCAGGCTTAAAATGTTGGAATCTCAAGTTTCTCCACTAAAACAAGGACAAGAGATGCACAAAATAGAGATTCAACATTCCAAGGAGTTCTGTGTAGAGAGAATAACCCATAGAGAGACTCAACATTATGAACTCAGCAAGTAAGTAATAAACTGAGAATGACAGAACATAATCCAAGGTCAGTGACTGTGTCTCTAGAGAAATGGTTGATGACATTAGTAGGCTATGAGACATAAGTACTATGACTTTGGAATATAATTGTTAGTAAATTAACTTGTAAAATGTTACTCAGACATGGGTACTATTATTTTCTTTATATGGATTTTCCCACTTAACTCTCTTATATGATGAATTTATTCTCTTAAATTATCTGCTACATATTCAATGCTAGTAATTAAGAAAGATACGTTGTTGTAAAATTCCTTTGCAGATTTGATATAAATAGAAATGCTGAATACAACTGGGTTTTTTTTTTTGCAAGATTCTACCCTAATTATTTCTCATGGGGATGTAGCAGAAAAATACTATTAACTCCAAGGTGTCAGACACTAGGGTTAGTCTTCTAAACTAAGACTGGAATTGGTCAATTCCGCGGCTGCATTTTTGTGTGTGGCCACTTGAGGGAGGCTGGAGATAAAATGCCTTTAGTGTCGCTCATCTGGGTGGGATATGTGCCTCTTCTTCCAACAATAGGACAAAATATTTTTGGGCAGCAAGTACGTCAGCTTCCTGGTCTCTTTTGTTATGCTCAGCACATTGGAAGCATCGACAGGAAGCATGGCTTGTTCACAGGCTTAACTCCAAGACTGTGTTCAGGAGCCCTTGGAACTGTGGTCCGTAGACACAGGAACTGGAAGTTTCCATAGAGAAGCCTCATGTTCCTTTGACCAAGTTATCAAAGAGACAACTCGAGAGATGATGGCTCATTGTGCTGCTACCCTCATTACACATCCCCTCCACGTGATCACTCTGAGATGTATGATACAATCCATTGGCAGAGAATCCAAATACTGTGGACTTTGTGACTCCATAATAACTATCTTTCGGAAAGAGGGCTTGCTGGGATTCTTTTCGGGTCTCATTCCTCACTGCCTAGGTGACATCATTTCTCTGTGGTTCTGTAACTCCCTGGCCTACCTCGTGAACACCTATACACTGGACAGTGGGGTTTCTACCATGAATGAAATGAAAAGTGATTCCCAAGCTGTCACAGCATTCTTTGCCGTATGTTGACTTATCCCTTTATGCTTGTATCTAATCTTATGGCTGTCAACAACTGCAGGCTTGCTGGTGGATCCCCTCCTTACTCCCCACTGTATACTTCCTGGATACATTGCTGGTACATGCTGCAAAAACAGGGAAATATGAGCCAAGGAAATAGCTTGTTTTTCTGGAAGGTCTCCTGTGGGAACTCTTATTATTATGACCTGAGAATGTTAATTTGAAGATGTGAGGCAGGGACAGTGACATTTCTATAGTCCCAGATGCACAGAATTATGGGAGAGAATGTTGATTTCTATACAGTGTGGCATGCTTTTTAAATAATCATTTAATCTTGGGAAAATGGAAAAAATGCCTTTGGTGTTTCTCTACTGCACTGAAAGGAGAAATGAAGAAGGGGTTAAAATATTTCCTTGTTCAGTGTGATGGCAAGTGGAAGACAGAAGGGGCAAGTCCTGTCAGGCCTCATTGAAGATAGATAAAAGGAAGAAACTGCTCAAGAGCTTTTAAAATGATTTCTGATCCTGCATTCAGCTCTTATTCGTCCCAGAGGTTGTGACTGAATTATAATTCAGTGAGAAATGCTTGTTTCCGCTCATAGTATATAGATAGATGATGAGACTGAATGTTTTCTAGTTCTTGGGAATATTATCTAGACACTTTTCAGTTGATTTGCTAAAAGGAAATTGTTCCTTAGGCGTTCTTTATTGGCTAACGAAATGCTGGTATTTGTCCTTGGCAAACCTCACAGGACTGTGGACAGCATGAAGGAGGCCATTGAAGGAATTTCCTTGGTGATTGCCCACACTCAGTCTCTTGCCCATACTCCTGTCACAAGGCCTAGCAGCGAGGGCTCTTTTATGGAAAACTTTCCACATGATGCAGAATTGAAGGGAAGTTTCCCTCCTCGAGAAAACCATGTGACTTCTTCCTCAAACGCATACACTTCAGTTGAGAGCCTGGACCAGTACCTGAGCAGGGTCAGTTGCATTTCAATATGTTCCACTGGCTTGCAGTATTTGAAGGATTGTTCTTCAGTTTTTGAAATCCTGACTTGTTTGACTGCTTTGTGTTCAGTTAATATTGCTAGCATTCAGTGTTCATAATAGAATTGGAGATCTGGGCATTTTTTAAAACTTCAAGCTCTCATGCTGAATCTCTACAGTTATTTTGTTGTTGTTGTTGTTGGTATGTCTTTGTTGTTTACAGTGGTGCTTCCAATATCCTCCATACCTGTGCTCTCCACTCTCAGAATAATTTCAACAGTTGTTCTGGTTTCATTCATACTATTATCAAATAGTATACTTAAGAGCATTTCATACATGTCCCATACCTTCTTCTGTCATGTCCTCACTCCCCACTGCTGTCCCTTCCCCCAAAAGTTCCTCTTGTACATTCCTATTATTCATCTTTAAAGTCTAGATTTACAAGATAGAGAGAACCAGTGACATTTGATTGTCTCAGTCTGGTATATTTGGCTTAACATGATAAGCTCTACTTCTATTTTCCTGCAAATGATATTATTTCATTCTTTATAGCTGAATGATTTTCTGTTTTGGCCACATATTGTATTTATGCATGTGCTCCTTGATGAACAGGTACCTGTTTTGATTCTATGTTTTAACTCTTTTGAAGAGTACTAATATAAGCACAAAGGTACAGTGAGAAAAGATATGTTTTGTGTAACTTGCCTCCATAAGGATATGGAAATTGGCATTTTAACTTTCTGTGGAAGCTGCATCTGAATTGGTTTGGAAATGAACACTGCTGTCTAGACACATCACTGACCATGCTTACTACCTGCGTGACTTCACCTCACAGAACCTGATTGTCCTGCACCATCTCAAGCTTACCATCCACTCTTGAATTCATATGCTTACAATGTCAGCAGAGAATTTTATAGACCTGTAAACTTAAAAACTGAACTTTTTTTCATGGATAAAATTGTGTCATTTGTTGACCTACATTTTTTGTTGTTGTCAGTTGTGGGACTTGATATCTAGGCCTGGGCGTAGTCCCTGAGCTCTTTAGCTCAAGGCTACTGCCATATCCCCGAGTCACAGTGCTACTTCCAGTTTTCTGGTGGTTAATTGGAAATGAACAACTCACAAACTTTAGTGCCCAGGTGGCTTTGAACTGCAATCCTCAGATCTCAGCCTCCTGAGTAAGTAGGATTGCAGGAGTGAGCTATGGCACCCAGCTACAAAATTTCATAATTACAATGCTCTTGACAAGAACAAGTTTTCCTAAATAACATTTATTATTCTCATTCTTTTGGAAGTGATGTTATATTTCCATTGAATTTTAAGGAAATAAGTGAATTTTACTATACTCTATTTCCAACTTCCTGTGCCACACTTGTGAGCTCTATTCTTTGTCTTTAAATTCTCAGTCATACCATCACTAGAATGCCTGATGGATAAGTGAGTAGTAATAAATAACTTCTATGTTAGGGATGGCGAGCTTAAATTATCAATTTGTTTCTCCTATTCAGATTCTGCGCTTACTGTCCTCCTCTCATCTATTGGTGTCATGTAACCATTTCATCCCACCTTGTGATACAGACCCGGTAAGTCCCCGTGTGTGCACCCCTGGAAATGTGCAAACTGTGACACATGCCAGTCACTGCTGAGTGTGTGAGAGTACATTGATGACAGTTTTGCTATTTATCCACTGTTTGAATATTTCTAGACCAAGATTAAAAATTACAGAAGCAAAATATTTATTGGAACACATAGACAAATATGTCATGTGACCCAGCTGTTTAGCCATTTACATCAGTGAGCCTTGGCTCAGAGCTCTGATGGGATACTCTAGATGTTTGAACACACAGAGAAGTCACACAGGTCTGGGTAAAAAATGTTCAGCTCCTGCCCAAATGGGCTTATAGAAGGAAAAAAATGAAAGATGCCCAAACATGTTTTAATATATAATTCATGATATCCTAGCTGGATAGTGTTTGTTTTGTTTTGTTTCAGAGTTTTTCATCTAAAAAAAAAACGAGGCTCCAGGTATTCATGCTACACAGTCATTTACTGGACTCATCTGGCACAAATGAGGAGCACACAAAAGCTTTCTACTTCCCCATTGTTAGGCTTAACACAAATGTGGAATATTCTCCTTAGCACTTAGCAGAAAGATTAGAGAATTATTTTTCAAGAAAATGATGATTGAGTATGAAAAATGAATACATTGACCCAAGCAAGATTTAGGGGAAAATAATTTACATAGTTGGAGGCAAGTAGGTTTTTTCTGATTTTTAATGGTATACAAATCATAGAATGTTTACATAGAATCTAATGGATATCATGTATGCATGATTATGCTGTGTGGAATTTGACTTTTGACTTTGAGACTTTGATATTCTTTTATTGTTGGGATAATGTATAGAAGGGTTACAGTTACATTCATCAGTTAGTAGGTGCATTACTTCTCACACATTGATACCCCTTCTTGTGTTTTTGTTTCCATTTCCCTCTCCCCACCCCCTCCCAATCATCTTGTTTTCCCTCTTCCCTTTCCTATTTCAAATAAACAAATAAACATATATATAATATACCAGGCAGCGAAGTCAGATACAGTAACAATATGAGATTAATCAAAAGGCAAAAAAGAAAAGAGAAATAGTACATTAAGAACAACAGTCACACGAGATAAAGCTCTTGTTTCCATATCCTAGAGATCCTTTCATTTAGTCTCATCCTATATGACTTTAGGTACCTAGGTTTTACACTATTGTAATCATCTGCTAGGAGAGTCCTAGATGTGTACTAATTATTACAAATGAGGGAAACCATTGAGCCTATAGATTCCTTTGGGTCTGGATTACTTCACTTAATGTGATTGAGTCTTTGATTTTCTTATTCTTTGAAATATCAGATTTCACGAGTCCTGATCTAGGAAGAGTTCAATACTCTTTTAGAATCTCTCTCTCTCTCTCTCTCTCTCTCTCTCTCTCTCTCTCTCTCTCTCTCTCTCTATCTCACAGATTCATACACACACAGATACACACACACACACACACACACACACACAAATGGGTTTAAAGTTCAGAGTTAATTCATCTGTTTTAAATATTTTAAACTACAGTCCTCCTTTGTTCCTGGAAACAAGAAGAATGCCCAAGAGAAGTAAAAGATTGCTGTGATGCCAGAAATCTTTAAGAAAAAAGAAAGGAATATCACAGAGCCTCATGTAAAATGTGACAAAAAGAAGCTGTTTGCCCAAAGGATGCTGTGAAAGGCAAAGAGGAAGGTGTTCATGAGTACACAGGAATGTCCCAAACTGAGATCTGAATGCCTGGTACAGTACAAGAACCTGGCCAACTTCTAGATACCTGGGCAAAACCAAATTGGCCTTTCACATCAGAATCAGAAATTTCAATGTAGTGAGCCTAGAGTTCCTAAAGGTTTTACAATATGTCTGTTTTGATAGATTCCAATAACACTTTTGTTACGCTCAATAAAGATTCCATTATCATGCTTGTTACACAACAAAAGACTTTTAATTTCTACTTCTTGTTATTACTGCTCTTACTCCTCAGTAGAAAGATGGTCAGAGGTGGTAGATGAGTTTGGGAATAGGTGGAGAAAAGTGATATAAGATAATGTTGGATTATTAATAGAAGAGAGGAACATTGTTTTCATTGGTGGTGGTGGTTGGTGGGGCTTGAACTCTGGGCCTGGCCATGGTTCCTGAGCTCTTTTCTCTCAAGGATAGTTCTCTACTTTGAGTCATAGCACCACTTCCAGTTTTCCCAAGCCCTAAGTTTAAGCACTGGGACTGGCAAAAAAAAAAGTTGGGACTGGCACTATCATTTTTTCCTCTGGAAGCACAGATGATAGTTTAAGTCTATAGTTTTCAAGAATACAATTCTAATTAATCCCAAATAACTACAAAACCAAACAACAACTAAAACTTCAAGCCTATCAAGTTCAGTTAAGTTTTGGGGGGCTTTGGGGGGCTTATTTATTTTTTGGTTGGTCATCGGGCTTGAACTCTGGGCTTGGACCTGGTTTTGTCCCTGAGCTCTTCAGCTCAAGGCTAACTCTCTACCACAATGCCACTTCCAGTTTTCTGATGGGTTTAATAGGAAATAAGAATCTCATGGACTTTCCTGCCTGGGCTAGCTTTGAACCTTGATCCTTAGATCTCAGCCTCCTGAGTAGCTATAATTACAGGTGTGAACCGCCAGCATCTAACAAGTTCAGTTTAATTTATCTTGACTTTTCAGATTTATCTCCTACTCTTTTGAGGAAAGAGTGTGGTGAGCAGTTATGATGGGACAGTTGGGTAGATGGACTCAACAGTTCTTGTTCTCTAGTGTGTGGGGGAACTCTGGTTACCAATAATTATACATATCAATACAGATAATAGAAAAAATTGGGGGTTTGTACTGATGGATATGCTATTTACACAGTAGGCCAAACTATTTACAACTATGTACCAAATAAAACACTTAACATTGTTGTAAATTGGTGAGTCTATTGGATAAATCCCAGAGTTTGATGATCGTAGCCCAGTGACCACTGATTTCTCAACTGCAGTTGAGGTTGGAGGTGGTGGGAGTCTGGGTTTGTTTCATTTCTGCTTTTAGGAAGCAGCCCTTTGCTGTTTTGAACTGTGATCTTCAGATCACATCCTTCTGAGAAGCCAGAATTACAGGCTTGATCCACCAGTCCTCAGAATACTGTTTTTGATGCAAACCCCAGAGCCTACAGTTAAACAGATCTAGCTGTGATCATTGCTCAAATCTCCCTGGAAGGCCCAACCTTCTATCTCCCTGATGCTTTCTCTCTGGTGATCTCAGCCAGACACTGTGTAGAGTGCATCCCTGTTTCTATCCTGTGAAGAACAAGACAACAACTTCAGCCTCTGGGAACACACAGGCTGCTTTCTTGTGGCTTCTTCAGTTCCTCTTGTATCCCCATGAGTCAAAACAGAGGAGTGCCATGTACAGAGAAACTTGAAAGTCTTTTATTGAAGACAGTGGGCCTAGAGCTGGCTATTTCCAAAAAGATTCCCTCAACCAGGAAGGGAAATTGAGCTGGGTTTTGAAAGTCAGCAAAGCTTAATTGGCAGCAAGGCTAGCTTCTGACCAATTAAGCAGACAACTGGGGCAATGAGGAACCAGCAAGAGGTGTGCTTTAACTCCAGGTGGCCAGAGGCCAGGACTGGGTTAGATAGTTCATCCCCCCCTTAGTGGTAACTAATGGAAGCATTGGTTTAGTTTGAAGTCATTCTCAGTTGTTAGGTAAGGTGGTATAATGGCTGAGGAGGTACCCTGGGGTAAAATTTGTCCTGGGTAGTTACAGCTGCTCTTGCCACAGTTTCCATTCTGTACCACACAGCTCCCGTCCTTGTAGAGGCTGACATCCACACATGGCCATGTGGTTCTTGCAGGCCAGGGTGAGTCGGCTGGCTAAGGTCTAGCAGGGCTGGACTGTCATGAATGGGAGCCTCTGGGTTGTCATCAGGAAGAAGTGGGACTGGGTTTAGACATCACCTGGGTGCAAACTGGAGCTGAGGCTGGTACTACATGTATAATCATGAATCACCTAAGTCTCTATGGTATGAGGGGTGATCGGTGTCAGCTTCTTTTTTTTTTTGGCTGATTCTAGGGCTTAACCTTTGGGCCTGGGTGCTGTCCCTTAACTTCTTTTGCTCAAGGTGAGCACTCTACCACTTGAGCCATAGTACCGCTTCTGGATTTTTGCGTAGTTTACTGGAGTGAGAGTTTCATGGAGTTTCTTTCCCAGGTTGGCTTTGAACTGCAATCATCAGATCTCAGCCTCCTGAGAAGCTAGGATGAGAGGTGTGAGCTACCAGTGCCAAGCTAAGACACATTTCAGGTATAATCACTGCATATTTCTAATACAGATTGGTTTACCCAAGAAAGTAAAGAATAAACTACAGCGCAGCTCCATTAACCTAAGAGTTAAATTTTAATATCAAAGATGTAGCCAGCAATGAGCATGCAGGTAACCATCAAAGACATTGTAAAGATAAGTCCCAAACTGCTCCTCTCAGTGAAGTCCTTTGTTGAGTCATAGCATAAAAGACTACTGCGACCTAACCTAAGAGTGTGCTCTCTAATTTAGGATGGAAATCCCTTCTGTAGTGGTCATGAGACCTGTAGTCTTCTCATCTAGTTGGTTTTCCATTTCATTGACTGCATCTCCATCATAATTCCTCCAGACAACTGTTCACAATGCTTGTATCTGGAACCCAAGAGGCACTGCAGCTTTCCACCTTAAATACACCAGCTTGTGGCTGTAAAGAAATTTAGCTGTGGAAGGCCAAATAATGGTTAAAAGAACATCAAATCCAGAACCTCATTGGAAACAGAATCCACTGAAAATACACTAGCTATAGTTTCATTATATTATTTTCCACATTTTCAACAATTTTCTGTTACCAATCATCTTATGCCTGCATCGTTTTTTTTGTCAGTTGTGGGCTTGAACTCAGGGCCGAGGTGCTGTGCCTCTTTGTGTTTGAGGATAGTACTCTGCCACTTGAGCTACAGTGCCACTTCCCCTTTTTGAGTGATTAATTGGAGATCAGTATTTCATGGGTATTTTTTCTGTCCAAACTGGCTTTGAACCATGATCCTCAGATCTCAACTTCTTGAGTAGCGAGGATTACAGGTGTGAGCCACTTGCATGGCAGATATGAGGGCAATGATAGAAAATAAAATTTTGCCATTCTCCCCCAAACTACTCCAAAATAGGAAAATTATTTTTATTCATGATTGATAGTACTGCATGTGAAGTTCACTGGGTGAACATAGTGGGAAGGAAATGCCAAAAGTAACCACAGATTGTTTCCATTTATGTGATTCCAGACATGTCAGAATAGAAAATACTTCATCCAAAAGCAAAGGAGCAGAGCAACATAGGATAAGAGGAGAGGAAATAGAGATGATGGGAGCCAAGAGAACATTCTAGTAATTAATGCTGCATTTCAGAGACATTTTTACATGAAATGAATATCTAAAAGCACTACCATCAATAAGCACATTTCAGTTTTCTTTATCCTGTTTCATATGAATATTGTACTTTTTATACAAAAAAAGAAACTAAAGTCATATCATAGTAATGAATTGGGTATATGGTAGTTTAGGATAATATTTTACAGTTTACTGATCATAAGCTGAATCTATATAATAGTGATATTTCTGATTCCTGACTCCATTTTGAAACCCACTAAAGTGCAAGAGTATCACTCTTTTTATTTGCCTCAAATTTTCTTCCTTTTTTTTGCCAGTCTTGGGCTTGAGTTGAGGGCCTGGGCACTATCCTTGAACTTTCTCAAGGCTAGAACTCTACCACTTGAGCCTCAGCACCACTTCCGGCTTTTTTCTATGTATGTGGTACCGAGGAATATGAACCCAGGTTTTTGTGCATGCTAGGCAAGCACTCAACCACTAGGCCAAACTCCCGGCCCAAATTTTCTTCCTTTTAAGTAGAAAAGAATCAAGTCTCAAAAACTCTGAAATTCAATTGTGTTACAGTACTTGCTCCAACAGATGTGTGAGGATATTTGTGAAAGGCAGTTGAACCTCAAATTATAACACATTCAGAAGCTTGTTTCCAAAATGAAGGGTTGCTGCAGCGGTAACAAGTAATATTAGTAATCTCAAGTCATTTTGTCTGAAGCCAAATCTAAGGAAGACAGAATTGTAAGGAATAACAGTACATGGGACTCTTTTCTTCAATACGTTCTTGTCTTTCTATACATATAATATGTCAAATTCACCATCATCAACTTTCTGAAATTGACCCATGTTTTAAAAAAATGGTTTAAAAATCACACCTTTCATCCTTTTTCTTTAAAGTTTTGAACTGAAATGTTATGTGTGACAAGTAGCTGGCCCAACTGATATAAACAACTAAATCATATTAAACTTCTTTGTCAATATAAAGAGCTATATCATTCTATCATACTTGCCTTGAATTTAGGCATGAGAAAAACTTATCATAGCAATTCAAAAGGAGTGGATCAAAGAAAAGGAAAACTGTAGAAGAAGCAAAGACTTGATGAAAGCAATATTTGTAAAACACTCAGATCTGATAGTCAAGTATTAAAAATGCTCTAAAGGAGATAATGAACAAGGTCTATTATAACAGTCAGAAAATAAGACAATCTCACAAATAAGAAATGGCATTGATAGGCTCTCTGCTGTTAAATGTAAAGACTAATGATTCAGTCCACAATTCCTTTTGGATTCTCAAAGGGGTTCATTTGAACATTATAAATCTCTTACGCTATTTTTCTCTTGGTTCTTTTCAGGGAATACTTAGTTAGAGGTAGCGGAGAGGGAGAGACAGAGAGAGAGAAAGAGAGAGGAAGAGAGGGAGAGAGAGAGGGAGAAAGAGAAGGAGACAGAGAGGGAGACAGAGAAGTTTCCAGTATCCTTCAAGAGCATAAAGTAACTCATCTTGCAGAGAAACACAATGGTTATAACCAATGTGAGAAAGCCTACCCTTCCTCTACTTACCTTAAAAGCCCAGGAAAGAATTCACACTGGAGAGAAATCCTAGGAATGTACACATTATGAAAAAACATTCCCCTTTTCCAGGGTCCTTTAATGAACTTACACTGGAGAGAAGCTCTATGGATGTAAGCAATGTGGGAAAACCTTCATTCTTCCCCATTTCCTTAAAAGACAGGAAAGAATGTACACCGGAGAGAAACTCTGTAGATATATGCAATGTGGAAAAACATTCTCTTTGTCTTGTTAACTTGAGGCACAATAAAGTAGTAACACTAGAGAGAAACCCTTCAATGTGAGTGATGTGGGAAAACATTATTTCTGGTTATCTTTGAAGACATGAAAAATCTCACACTGGAGAGAAATCCTAAGGATGTAAGCAGTGTGGAATAATATTTATTCATCCCTGCTACCTTCAAAAACATGAGAGAACTCAGACAAAAAACCCTATATGTGTAAGCAGAGTGGGATTTTCTTCACACAACTCTCTCACCATTAGAAACATGAAAGAATTCACACTAAAGAGAAAAACCTATTTGCATAAACATTGTGTGAATAGTGTCTCTGGTCTAAGTGCCTTGCGAATCAAACTATACATGATGGTGAGAAACCATGTGGACATAAACAATATGGGGAAGAATTCACTCCTTGTCATTCCCTGTAAATCCTCCTCTTTTTTTTGTCTGTTTGTTTATTTGGGTTTTTTGTCATGAGGCAGAGCAGGAACCAGAGCACTGAACAGTGACCCTGCAGGTCAACCAGCTGCCCTTTGTCTCCTGTCAGGCCCTCTTCTGTGATGATGTATT
Organism: Megascapheus bottae; assembly: GCF_031878675.1. Taxonomy (NCBI): domain Eukaryota; kingdom Metazoa; phylum Chordata; class Mammalia; order Rodentia; family Geomyidae; genus Megascapheus; species Megascapheus bottae. Next base: position 87,232 of record NW_028327646.1, read on the forward strand.
AGGCAGTAATCCTTTCAGGGAGGAAATTTCATTTGTTTGGTTATTTTTAAGTTTTATTTGTTATTGTTATTATAAAGGTGATATACACAAGGTTACAGCTACAAAAGTCAGATAATGAATGCATTTATTTTTCTTTTCAAACTTTTACTAGTCAGGGGGCTTGGGCACTGCCTTTGTGCTCTTTTACTCAAACATTTTACCACTTTGAGCCACAGCACCATTTCTGGTTTTCCGGTCATTCGTTGGAGATGAGTCTCATGGACTTTACTAATTGGGCTGGCTTTGAACTGTGATCCTCAATTTCCGCCTCCCGAGTACAAGGATGACAGGCATTCGCCACTAGTGCCCCGCTGTCATAGGTTCACTTCTTTTTAGACAGTGTCAGTCTGCCCTTTCTCTCTCCATTTATTGTTTGTGCTCATATTTGTATTTGAAATCAGCCTTTGGCATTGTCCCTTAGTTTTTGTTATCAAGGATAGTGCTTTACTCCTTGTGTCACAGCTCCACTTCTGGGTTTTGGATATTTTGGTCTTATGGTCTTTTCTTTCTGGCTGTCCTCAGATATCAGCATTCTAAGTAGCTAAGATTACTGACACTTGGCACTGTAGAGCACAAATCTTATCTCAGAAGCATGGATGGGCATGGAGGAATCTTTCTCCTCTGGGTCTTGGTGTACCAACACAGGAGGGTTGGCTCATAGGTGGTGATCACCTGATGCCAGGGCACCAGAATGTGATTACCTGTAATGCAGAAGGGCCTGCGGGGCCATATCTGGGAACACTTTGGCTGCCACACCTAAGGTAGGTGCTTCTTACATGAAGATGGAGGCCCCGGATGGTGTTCAGCACACAACAGTGCCCATGACAACCACACAGAGAACGATCGCATCCAGTGTCCACAGTGTTTCCTATAAAGGGGGTGCAGGAACAGAAGCCTGTAGACCAATCAGGAGCTGGGTCAAACCTTTCAGAAAGCCACAGAGATCAGGAAGCTTAATAGGAAGCAACGCTGTTAATCCCTGCCACCTGAATTGTTACTTGTTTTCTCTGTGCCTCAGTTTCCAAATGTTTTTTTTCTGCCACTCCTGGGCTTGAGCTCAGGACCTGAGCACTGTCCTTGGACTTTCTCAAGGCTAGAGCTCTACCACTTGAGCCTCAGCACCACTTCTAGCTTTTTTTCTATATGTGGTACCGAGGAATCGAACCCGGGTTTTCATGCATGCTAGGCAAGCACTTTCACCACTAGGCCAAACTCCCAGCCCCTCCAAATGTGCAATATGGATATCCCAGTTCCCGGTTTGAAGTCTTTAGAAGGAAGACTAGGTGAAGTAGTCTGTTAAAAATTCAAACATCCAGTTCCCAGTGCCTGAATCTGAGCTAGTCTGGGACTTGAGATTTGAGGATTGTGTTTTAAAGCCAGCCTTGACAAAAAAAAAAAAAGGAAGCTCAGGGACAGAGTTCAACCCTTAGGACACACACGCACACACACATACGAAAACAGAGTTTGAGAGAGGAGTGCTGCAGCTCTGGATAATTTACAGGAAGCGACTCAACTTGGCTCCTCTCTTCCAGATGACATCCAGTGGTTGGCAGGATCTAGTTCTCCCATCCTATGCTGAGCCCTCAGTGAAGAAGCCCCTAGACCTTAGCTGACTGGCCAGAGGCCCTGGCATTGGGGCTGTGCTGTCCCCCCCCCTTCCTCTGGTCTCCACCCCCACACTCTCGGGCACGCCCACTCTGCATAGGGGACAGTGGGTGACAAGGCCTTGGGTTCCTTGACTGGAAAACTCCTTGCTCTGCTCTCTGGATAGTAGATGCACTTGGGAGCTTCAGGAGGATGCAGCACCTTTCTGCCATGCTGCTCACTTCAGCGCCCGGTAGGATCAGGCCAAGTCTAGTTCCTCAGGACCCCTCAAGGCCCACAGCCTTCCATGTCCCACAGGAGGCTCAGAACCGGCATGGGCCCCCTGGGCTTCTCGCAGAGCCCACATGACAGACGTGAGCCACAGCATCCAGCTTTTTATTGAGCTGAAACTTGTGATATTTTGTTGTGATGTCCTTGGACTACCATACTCACTTCTCAGCTTCCTGGGTAGCTGGGATTATAGATGTAAGTCACTGCACCTGTGTTAACCATTCTTCTCTAAGTCTTTCTGCACATATATTTTTTCATTTTTTTCAAATTAACATTTTGTATGGACATTTTATGTTTTTGTGTTCTTCTTTGGATTTATACTCAAAATGTGATTATGATTTGTGCTTCTGATATGCCTCACATGATAAAGTTTAAATCCAAATCAGACTTACAGAGCAGTAGGAATTAAGAATCCTATTTTGTTTTTAACCCTTAGCTTCTTACCAAACGAAAATAATTCTAAAGGCTCCAACTTCATAATTTCATATTAATATCATTAATACCCAAGATAAGGATGAAAATATACCATGTAGTGTCCAAGTGTTACCTTCAGTATATAGACTGAGGGAGATAAGAGACTGACATAACCTAACTTCTTGTGTCTGAAGGAGATAATTGAAAGGGTGTTTAATATTGCAAAACAAACAGAATCTTTCATTTTAATGAGTGGAATCAAAAAAATACAATCAAGTGTTTATAGACTGATGTAAATACAGCTTAGCATAGATTTACATTGGACATTCTGCTGTGAGTATACACAGATAAAAGACCCTGTAGAGACTATAACCAAGTTGAAGGAAACCATTTATCCACATATCCTGTAGGAACATAGGAATTGGTAATTTATGCCATGTTAAAATTCTGTTATTTATAAAATTATGTATAAAATTGTGTTACATTGTATATTTGCTATGTATAGACACTGAATCAATTTCTCCTTCTGAAAATTTACCGCTGGAGAAACAGTTAATCAGTGAACAAACAGGATGCATATTTACATTGTAGTGTTGTATCAGCAAAGAATTGTCTCCAGAATCCCTTCAATGTAGGAATTGAGAAGGATTTTTCTTGGTGGCTGAAAGGAATACCAGTAGGAGGAAACATTCATATTGAGATATGGCTCCTCCAGAGAAAGAATACTGACAGACATGCCTCCAGGGACACAGAGCAGAGAGTGCCTAGGTTCATCATTTTATCCTTACAGTCAGGGAATGAGCAGGAGGCAGCTAGAAAGATACCCATTTCCTTGGCATCTGTGTTGTCATAATGAATAGGAAAGGAATGATGGCAGAAGGAAATATTTCTCACATTTAAGAAATATTTTCTGAGCAACACACCTACTATCTGGTGAATATAACTGTAATCCTTCTATACATTACAATAATAATAATAATAATAATAATAATAATAATAATAAAGAAATATCTTCTGGAAGTCGTGCTGTGGTTCAAGTGGTAGAGCACTAGCCTCGAGTTAAAGAGCTCAGGGACAGCATTCAGGTCCAGAATTCAAGCCCTACCACAGGAATAAAGAAATATCTTCCTACCAAACACAATTTATACATTTGTTAATCAAGAGGCTGGGAACTGGAAGGTCCAATTTCAATGCCAATTCATCACAACAGTCTGGAAGACTCCCTGTCCATAATAAGTAGCAAAAAAGGATGTAGGCATTGTGCCTCAAGTGGTAGAGCCCTGGAGTGGTCTAGAAAGCTGAGCAAGAGTAAGGGGCCCTCATTTTAATGATTGGAACCGGCTGAATCTGAAAACCAAAGAAACAAAGAATTGCCCTTTTGCTTTATGTCTTAAAGCTTATTATAATTTTTTCTCATAGGGGAAAGTTGTACATTGTGGTAAAACTTGCTCTATTAAATCTAATGTGCAGAACAAAGTTTCCATTGAACTCTCTGATATGATTTACTACGCTCTTCTCACTGGAAGCTTTTCCTTAATGCATAGGTTAATATGCTTTTCGGTCCTTGTGTATCTAGGACAGAGCTCTCGTTTTTCCTTTTGGGGTTGCTCCTGAGTCTTGAATTAGGGCCCAGGCACTGATTATTTTGTTCCAGGTTAGCAGTCTCCCACTTGAGCCACAGCTCCATTTCTGGATTTTTAAGTGGTTCATTGCAGAAAGGAGTCTCACAGACTTTGCTGCCTAAGCTGGTTTCAAACTTTGATTCTTTGATCTCAGCCTCCTAAGTAGTTAGGAGTACAGGTGTGAATCACCAGAGCCCAGCTGGCATAACCTTTTCTTTTGTTTAAATCACTATTAGGAATTCTCTTATCATGGGAATATCATCTTTTTATATATAAGCAATTCCTCTCTTGAAAATGTTTTATATTTAATTCTATCCCAGTGAAATAGTAGTACTTTTAAAATTATGTATTTGATACCCTATCTTCCAAAGCTCATGGGATGTTCTTGAGTTCATTGCTTGCTGAAATATTCCCATCAGCCATAGTTCTGTGTATCTGCAAGGTTTTCCCATACTCACATGCTTGAAGAACATGACCAATGAACTGACAACTATAGCAGCAACAACACTTGTTTTCAATGCTTATCAAGAAGAAATTGCCTAAATGATAAAGCCAGTTCAAACAAGGTCCTTTTTACTGAACAGTATTAATTAATATTGAAAAAATAATTTAGAAATAGTAGCCATTGTCATCAGAAAGAAGGATATCACCCCATTTGTAAGGAAATGTAAAGACTTGGAAAAAATCATATTAAGTGAAGTAATCCAGACCCAAAGGAACATAGGCTCAATGGTTTCCCTCATTTGTCATAATTAGTACAAACCTTGGACTCTCCTAGCAGAGGATTACAATTAGCTCAAAACCAAGTTACAAAAGGCTACATAGGATGAGGCTAAATGAAAGGACCTCCAGGATATGGAAACAAGAGAAATATAATATGTGATTGCTGTTCTAAATGTACTATGTTATTTCCCATCTCTTTTGTTGTCCCTTGCCATATTGTTACAGTATCTTACCTTGTTATTTGGTATATGGTATATACATTTATTTGTTTATTTGAAATAGGAAAGGGAAGGGGGAAACAAAATGAGGGGAGTGGGTGGGAGGAGGGAAATGGGGACAAAAACATGAGAAGGGCTATCAATGTATGTGAAGTAATGCACCTTTTATCTGGGGAATATAAGTGTAACCCTTCTATTAATTACAATAAAAAAAGTAGAACGTATAAAAGAAATAGTAGCCATTATATATAGCTAAAGTAATATCGTCATGTCTTTATCTTATATATTTGCTTCTTAATTTTTCCTCTAACCTTTAATGAAATGTGTTCATTTCAGAAGTATCTTCAGTGCTAATATAAAAAGATAAATAATTACCGTATTTATATATTTGATATATGGCATTGAAAGTACTTACAGAAATACATACACATTTTGAACTACTTTTACTTTATAGACCACACACCAAATAAATGGAACAGATGATTGTTTTTGTTATTTTTTATTATAATGTTTTGAGGGGTTACAGTTACATTCGACAGATGGTAGGTGAATTACTCGAACAGATGATTCTAATGTCTCCTCTAAGTTGTCTGAATCAGTCTCGGAAGAGTCTGAATTGCCATATTATGAGTATTTCTCCATACAAAATATACATCAAATGGAGGGTGAAGGTAGGGCCACCACATTGAAAGGAGGATGAAGTTTGGACAACTAAATATGTCAGGGGTCTTTTATCCTTTTTTTTTTTTTTGACCTGGGACTTGAAGTCAGGCTTGAGCTCTGTCCCTGAGCTTCTTTTTGCTTAACACTAGGGTTCTACCACTTAAGCCATAACCCCATTACTGTCTTTTTCTGAGAATCTTATAAGATGTGAGGGACTTATGGACTTTTTTTTGCCTTGGCTGTCTGTCTTTGAACCACAATCCTCACATCTCAGCCTTCTTAGTAACCAGGATTAGGCTGTGAGTAACCAGCACCTGAATTCTGAGGTCTTTTTGATGACGTACACCACCACTGCTTACCATTGTTGCACAATACTAATGTGTTATTGTTGCATTAGGGTCACGAATATGCCTTAGGTTACAGTAGAATGAGGGCTACACAGTCTGCCATACAGAGATGCTCCCCACTGCATCGCTCTCAGTGGGAAATCACTCCTGTGTATGTTTCATTGAGTGCTTCTCCTCTGTGCTTTCCCATTCTCACAGAGGGTCACACCACATACAAATACAGTACTGCAGGAACCTTAGACGCCTCTTACATTTACCATAGCTCTGGAGACCATGGTCAGTTCTGCAAATGCTAATCCCATAATTAGTGCCCACCAGATCTTGAAAGTTTTACTTCCTCTTTCCCTATTTGGCTCCCCTTTATGCTTGCTTCTTGCCTTATTGCACTGGCTAGGAATTCTAATACTATGTTAAAGAGGAGTGGCGAGAGTGGGCATCCTTGTCTCATTCCTAATTTTAGAGGGAATGGCTTTAGCTTTTCGCCGTTAAGTATAATACTAGCTGTGGGTTTGTCATACACAGCCTTTATTATATTGAGGAATGTTCCATGGATTCCTAGTTTCTCCAGAGCTTATAACGTAAAGGGGTGTTGGATCTTGTCAAATGCCTTTTCTGCATCTCTTTAGACAATCATGTGATTTTTGTCCCTGCTCCTGTTGATGTGTTGAATTATATTAATCGATTTGCGTATGTTGAACCAGTTTTGCCTCCCTGTGATGAAACCTGTTTGATCATAGTGTATAATTTTTTTGATGAGTTGTTGTAGACAGTTGGCCAGTATTTTGTTGAGAAGTTTTGCATCGATGTTCATCAAAGAAACAGGTCTGTGGTTCTCCTTCTTTGATGAATCTCTGTCTGGTTTGGGGATGAGGGTTATACTGGTAAGCTCTTAATATGGTGTGTGTGTGTGTGTGTGTGTGTGTGTGTGTGTGTGTGTGTGCTAAGACTTGAAATCTGAGGCTCAAACATGGCTTTTTGATTATGGTTAGTCTTGTTCCACTTGAGTCAAGCCTCCATTCTCTTGCCTTTTCTGGTTAACTGAAGATAGTGCTCTCTTGTTGTTACCTGCCCCAGGTGGCTACAAACCCTGATCCCCTGAGCCTTTTACTATCTAGGACTATTGGGATGAGCCACTGGCATGTCATTTCTTTATTAAGATATATTGGCATGCTGTTTTTTTCTTTATTAAGTTCTTCCAAATGTCACAGGAAGCATATCACTTACAGTTGGGACTACTCAGATAAGACACGGGTGGTAAACACATGGGTAACTTTAGTTATCGTCATCAACATTCTGCCTGATTTCTATCATAAATTGGTACTGCATAATTTGAATTTTTGAGCCATAATTTTGGAAACAACTGAGTTACTTACAAACAAGTGGATTCTCTGTCTTAGTTTTATAAATTGTTAGCTATTTCCAGGGTTGATTGTTAATTCTGCACTAATGAAGCATGTTAATTCTGCACTGTTGAAGGAAGACCTTTCTCATGTCCTCTGTTTTGTTAGGTCATCATTTGCCTGCAGTGTGTGTGAATAACAGGTAGTTTCCTGTCCCATCTTCCTGTATTTCTATCTCAATGCCAAGCCCTTTTCTGAACACATGTGAATCCACATCTGCTAGCCATAAATTAATAAACTACCCTAGGCAGCTGGTCCTTTAAAGAATGAGCAAATGTCAGTGCTACAGATGAAGAACCTTAAGAATGACTTCCTCCTAAAAGGGCTCCTTCCCTTCCTCACTGCCTCTCCATCCACTACCCACGAGGGATATGCATCTGTCCTCATTGGATATACAGCCTTGGGCTGGGACCCCACAGCCTTCAGAACCATAAACTTCTCAGAGTCAGGTCTTTTATTATAGCAACAAAAACTAAGACATCTACCATTTCCTCACACTCCCACTATTTTCTAGGTCAGGAAATGCAACTGATTGGAACAACTAGAGACAATTTTGAAAAATACATACAAGTATAATATTTGATTTTTAACAGACTGTATGAGTTTGTAATATAGCAATCTGATATCCTCAAATATACTTGAATGTTAACTGCTGAAATTAGTATGTAATTTGCCTTTGGTTTTGAGTTCAGTTTTTGGTGGTGCTGAGGTAGTCTTTACCACACAGCTGTGTCCTCAGTCCACAGCACAGCTTCTTCTTATTAAATGCCATTGCACAATATCTCATGGCAATTGAACAATTTGGGAATTCTTCCGTTATGAGTTGGGGTGCTGACCAACAGAACTTACTCTTCATTGGGAAAGGCCTGTCTGTTCATTACAAACCACATGTTGGGCCTTACTGATTCTACTTTTGAGTGGAAAAGCAATATTCACTTCTGTGGTCCTAAAACCATTTTGAATCCCTGGCTGAAGTGAAATAAGAAAAAGATGACATAACAGATGAGGGATGTGTCTCAATTACATGGCATCACAGGCTGTAATTTGCCATCTTGTACCCATAAACTTGGTTTCACCCAAGTGTTAAAATTGTCACATAGAAGCCAGGAGAGTGGTGTTGGGGTAAAATGCTTGCCTAGCATGCACAAAGCCCGAGAACTGGTTCTTCAGTACCAAATACACAGAAAAGGCCAGATGTGGTGCTGTGGCTCAAGTTGTAGAGTGCTAAAATTGAAAAAGCCTAAGGAAATTGTCCAAGCCCTGAGTTGAAGCCCCAAGACTGGGAAAAAAATATGAAAAATTGTCACACTGGAATGAGTTATAAATATGGATGATCTGCTTATTCTATTTTTAGTGTTTTATCTGTAAATTTTTCCACAATAATTCAGACTACTATGTATATTGTATGATGAAACTGTATGGTAAGAAAAGTTTTCGTGACTATACCCATGGTGACAATGAGATTCTACCATGTCAGCCAGTCTATTTTTTTTAAAGATAAAAATGAGTTCAATATAGCCCGAAGTCATTAAATATAGACAGTTTTACTGGTAAACTGTTTATATTTTCATTGTTTCACTGAAATATAAAAGCTCCAACATTCACTTTGGTAAAGATGGCATGCTATAAATTTGATTGTGCACGGATGGAAAAAATGAGGTCTGAACATTCAGTAGAATATTTTTCATTTTCTCCATCTCTCCTGTCTCTATTTTAACTGCTGCACTTTTATGATCCACAGTGCCACCCCTGGAATTTTGCTTATTTAGAGGTAAGAGTATCTCAGAATTTTCTGCCTGGAATGGCTTCAAACCTGGTACAAGTGTGAATTACTGGCACCCACTAATTCTCACTAAAGGGAAATATGTTCACAGCCAAGAAATGTATGTAGACACATTGATGGATGGATAGGAAAACAGAAAGACAGATTTTTCCAACAATTCTTTATTGAAAAAGACACTCAGCCAAGTTCTCTTTTGGGGCAAAATGAACAATGGAGGCCTCAGGTTTGCTTTTACCAGTTCTCCTGGTCATACAGAAAACCCTAGTTCTGCATCGTTATTTTGAGATTATTTTTGAGGTTATTTTTGATGTTTGCCTCTAGTGTGGCTAGACAGTGATCCTACATTCTGCTTCCTCCCATAGCTGAGATGATAGGAAGGTGCCGCCATGCCCAGGTTTTCTGCTAACATGAAGTTTAACATGAACTTTTTTGCCTGTGATGATCCAGAACTACAATCCTCCCAACCTAGCTTTCTACACAGAAGCTACAAGTGTGAGGAAATAAATGCCTGTGTTTAGGATCTCTGTGGTAGTGTTTAATGGCAAAGTTGGATAACCAATATAACAGGGATGCGGAAACATAGCATGGAGAAAGGCTGAGCCAGGGTAAGAGGACTACGAACCAGGTGAGGGACAAAGTGAGAAGACAGTGTGCAGGGAAGGTCAAGGAGCAGGCAACAAGGAACTGTCATGCCCCTTTGTCAACTGAGAGGCCAAGCATCTGATTACCTTTCCACCTCAGGAGAATGAGAGGAGCCGATGTGATTATTATTTTTTCTGTGATTATTTCTAATTAGTTGTACAAAGAGGTTTTAACTCAGCCAATGAGTTAATGAGTACACTGCACCTTGATAATTGTCTCCTTCTTCCCCATCTCCCTCAACCCTATGTATCTCCCCTCATTTTACTAGGTTCCAGTTTCATGGAAGTGCATTGAAGGGTATTATGCTATCAATCAAATCCTTACGAATTTTATTTACTTATTTAATACCTGAGTTGAATTCACTCACAAAATATGACCCCTTTCTAGATGCTTTGGATACAATGCTTCTGTCGCTGTCCCTGAGGCACTCACTGGAGGAGAAACCAGGCACGTGGGCATTAAATGTTACAGCAGAGGTGTTCACAGGGTCCTGTGGGAACGCAGTGCAAAAGAGGGCCTAAGTCACCCCCACCCACATAACGATCATCAGTGATGAAGAACTTTCAGGATCACACACACACACACACACCAGACCTTGAAAACGTGCACTCACTGGCCCCTCATGTCTTGCAATCATAGTTACTCAAGAGGCTGAGATCTGAGGGCTATGGTTCAGACAGCCAGGAGAGGCCATGAGACTCTTATTTTCAGAAAATGCTGATAGTAGTACATAGCTCAAGTGATAGGTGTAGCTTTGGGCCAAACAAGCTCAAGGATGGAGCTCTAACCCTGAGATCAAGCCCAAACACACACACACATGTGATCTAGAGGACTAGTGCTGCCCCTGTGGGTAATTTACAGGAAGCAGCTCATCATGTCTCCTCTCTCACGGATGACATCCAGTGGTTGGCAGGATCTAGCTAAACCATCAATGCTCAGTCCTCAGTGAGGATGCCCCTAGACCCTAGCAGACTGGCTGAAGGCACTGGCATTGGGGTTGTGCTGTCCCACCCTCTTCCTCTGGCCTCCGCCCCCATTCTCGGGCACACCCACTCTGCACAGCGGAAGGTGGGAGAGGAGGCCTTGGGTTCCTTGGCTGGAAATTGCCTTGATCTGCTCTCTGGTTAGTGGATGTGCTTGGGAGCTTTAGGAAGATGCAGTATTTTCTGTCATGCTGCTCCCTTCAGCGCAAGGTAGGAACAGCCAGGTTCAGTGACTGGGTGGGGGGGGAGGGGGGAGGGAATCCCATGGCCTTCCATATCACACCCAAGGTGCACAAGCCTGCATGGGTCCCAGGGGGCCATGGTAGCCAGGGTACTGCTCTACTATCTGAGCACACACTTGCTTGCTTTCATTCTTTCCTCCTTGATTTTCTTTCCAATTGTTCTCTTTTTTCTTCCTCTTCTTTCTTCTGGTTAATTAGAGATAAGAGTGTCAGTCAATGGATATTCCTGCCAGGGCTGGGTTTGAACCTCCATCCTCAGATCTTAGCCTCCTGCATAGCTAGGATTACAGATATGAGCCACCAGCTCCCAGCCTGTTCATGATTTGAAACAGTCAATGCTTTTCCTTCTAATGGTTTTAGGTACAGCATATTCAAACATAAAACAAAAGCGATGGTTTGAGGCTCACACATGTAATTCCAGATAGTCAGGATCTGAAGATTGAGGTTCAAAGCCAGCTGGGGGAGAAAAGTCTGAGTTTCAACACAACTTAACCAGCAAAATATGCCAGAATTGAAGATGTGGCTCAAGAGGTAGAATTACAGCCCTGAGTTCAAAAGCTAAGGAGCAGTGCCCAATTCCTAAGTTCAAGCCTCAACACATACTTGTGTGTGTGCACGTAACACTCGCACACAAATGCACACTTACACACACACGGAGAGAAAAGTTACATGTTCAGTAGTACAAAATTAATGCTTTCTTTTGCTGTTTCATATCACCCTGGGTTAGTGAGACCCATTGTGAATAAAAGACTGAGGTACATTCCTACCAGAACCTCCTCATCCACCCCTCATTCAGCTGCCAGACTGGTATCTTCCAGGCAGGCTGCTGGTATTTGTGGTATTTGTCCACTTTCTTCTGGAAATCCCAGGAATCCCATCCCTAGCTGGAGACTTGGCAGATGCCTATACTTCAACAGCCAGCCAGCTACTCTCCCAAATCCCAGGATACAGAGGTTCACTGGGCACTACTCCTGGGTTGGTTTATCATTGTCAAAAAAGAGCAATCTATGCCTAGAGCTCTCCGCATCTCAGGATCTGAAATAGCAATAGCAACTGTAAGGATATACAGGAAACAGCTTCTCCTCTTAAAGAAAAATCACTAGCTCTAAGCTACCCAGGACTACACTAACAGTGAGAGGCTGTCTCAAAAGAGCAAAACAAGCCAGAAACCAGAGGTTCATGCCTAGACCTCTGGAACTTTTCATACTCAGATAATAAGAACAAATGTTTTTCCACACTGCTTACATTCATACAGTTTCTCTGGAGTGTATACTTTCGTGTCTTTGAAGATGATAGGGAAGAGCAAATGCTTTCTCACACTGTTTACATTCATAGGGTTTCTTTCCAGTATGAATTTGCTCGTGTTTTCGAAGGAGAAAGGAGAAAGCAAAAGTTTTCCCACACTGCACACATGTGCAGCATTTCTCTGCAGTGTGAATTCTTTCATGTTCTTTAAGGGATCTAGAGGAAGAGCATGTTTTCCCACATTGCTTACATCCATGGGGTTTGGGTTTCCCTCTAGCATGAGACTTTTCATGTTTTCGAAGGTCACTAGAAAAAACAAATGTTTTTCCACACTGCTTGCAACCATGGGGTTTCTCTCCAGTGTGAATTCTTTCATGTCTTTCAAGGTAGCGAGGAAGAATGAATGTTTTCCCGCACTGCAGACATCTATAGGGCTTATCTTCAGTGTGAAGTCTTTCATGTCTTCGAAGGGAACAGGAAAATGCAAATGTTTTTCCACATTGCTTACACTCATAGGGTTTCTCTCCAGTGTGAATTCTTTCATGTGCTTTAAGGTAATGAGAGGAAGGGAAGGTTTTCCCACATTGTTTGCATCCGTAGGGTTTCTTTCCAGTATGACCTCTTTCATGTCTTCCGAGGGTGCTGCTAGAAACAAATGCTTTCCCACATTGCCTACATTTATAGGGTTTCTCTCCAGTGTGAGTTCTTTCATGTGCTTTAAGATAACTAGAAAAAGGAAAGGTTTTCCCACATTGCTCACATTTATAGGGTTTCTCCATGGGAAGAGTTCTTCTGTGCTCCTGAAGGGTAGTGGAGTTAGGGAAGGGTCTTCTACAATGCACACATTCACATCAGGGTTCAACTTCAGTGTCGATTTCTTCATGTCTGTGAAAAACACAAGAATGGCTACAGGAGTTTTCACATTGCATAGCAGCAAATGGATTTTCCTCATGGTGCATTCTATGGCCAGTTTGATCCTGATGGGATTTCCTGCAGGCTCTCCCACATTCTTTATGAGTGGTGGGGATTTTCTCCCATTCCTGATTCACAAAGGCTGTCTGTCCTGTGTGAGCTCTGAAAGGCATACCCATGGGGGAAGGAGTAAGGATGGTTTCTCCAAACACATGGGTATTAAAGGGTGCTACTCCAGGTAGAGTCTTCTTATTCAAAATGCTTTCCGCATCCTGTTAGAAGGCTTCTTCACACTGACTGCCCTGTTCATGTTCAGACACTCTCTCTACAAATTGAGTTCTGTGAAAAACAAACACACACACACACAGAAACTGAGAACTGCTTGCAAACTAGGAAACCATTAGAAAGTGTCTCCTGAGCTTTCATGATGTCCTCCAAATGCTCCCAATATTGGCATATTTTTTAGATTCCTGAATTTTCTAGTTTTGAAGCTCCATTTGTATACAGATTAAAAGGAAAATTTTCTAAGATAAAATCAATTTCTATCTGTGTGCATTTGTATAGCAGCTTGGTTTAAAAATTTCCTGCCACTCTGCATAGTATTATCTCTGGTTAGGGCAATTACCTTACTTCCTCCCTAGGATTTTTGCATTTAACTTCAGTCTTTTCTTTTTCTTTCTTCTTTTCTAAAATGCAAACATAGAAATCAATGATTTTTCAACAATATAAAAAATATTAAGAATGCAATTATCATCACGAATAATGTGATCACAGTATATTTATAATCATATATTCACCCACATGTTCAGTTTTTCATTCCAAATCATGCAGCATCACTCAGGGCAGGAACAGCTCACAGGTTAAGTAAGGCAATATTTACCTATAGAGGCCAGATTTCTAATGATTTCCCCCATCACATCTCGGTAGAGCTTCCTTTGAGAAAGACTCAGTAAAGCCCATTCTTCCAGGGTAAAATTGATGGCCACATCCTCAACGTACACAGTCTCCTAAAATATTCCACAAAGAATTCCAAAGCAAGAGTTAAAGTCACAGAAATGAGTCTCATCTTACTTTTTTTTCAAAAAGATACCTTATGTTGTCTATATAGTCAATTATTAAATACTCACCAGACATCTTTTCTACATGGTACTTCTCACATAGTACTTTGTTACTTTTTCCTCCCCACAAACCCACAATTCTAGCACTCCTTAAACCTGAGAAAGGAAGAAAGAGCTAAACGGGAAAAATATGATGTAACAGAGGAAGAACAAAAGAACTTTGAATTTGTCTAGATGATATTCTACAAAGTGACAGGCAAAATAGATCAAAGGAGGGGACATGAATCCTTACTAGGATAAAACATAAATTCATTCAGGACACAGTAGATAGCACACAGTAAGAGCAAGTCTACAATCAGACATTTTTGGCAATCTGGTATCTATCGGGAAACATGTACTGCATTTCTTTGTATCAGAGACAATAATTAAATTGTCTTGAAACAGGAAAGCTAAAAGTAGAACACTTTCCCCTACATAATGGCAAAGGCCTAAAATTTAAAGCATGGAGAGGATGATGTAGCACAATCTGAAGTTCAAGGTGAGCAAGGGCTGAATAATTTGTTTCAGACTCATGTATTTTTGTCAGGACTTCAACTCACAGCCTGCACACTGTCATGTAGCTTTTTTCCTCAAGGTGAGTGCTCTACCTCATGAACTACAGCACAGCCTCTAGTCATGTTTTGGTTAAGTGGTGAAAGGAGACCCATAAACTTTCCTACTTAGGCTAGCTTTGAACTCTAGTCCTTAGATTTCCGTCTTTTGAATAGATAGGGTTGCAGGAATGAGCTAATGGACATCTGGCCCAGCTCCAGACTTATGTCCTAACACTTTTGTCGCAAAGTATTGTAGCCAATAAAACCTTGTCTGTAATAATATTACCCAACACATGGAGTAGTTTAATATGTGTAAACTAAGGGAGACAAAAGAAAATTAGGTGCAATACAAGTCAAAACAAAAGATTAATATGTTCAGCACACTAATGAATGAAACTATATAAAAATACACAAGGAGGGGGGCAGGAGTTTGGCCTAGTGGTAGAGTGCTGGCCTAGCATGCACGAAGACCCGGGTTCAATTCCTCACTACCACGTACATACAAAAAAGCCAGAAATGGTGGTGAGGCTCAAGTGGTAGAAGAGCTATAGCCAAGGACAGTGCTCAGGCCCTGAGCTCAAGCCGAGGATTGGCAAAATAAATAAATAAAAGAAAAAAAAAACAAATACACAGGAATGACTAGCTAGTCAGTTTTGTACATATAAACAAATTTCCCTGGGACTGACTCACAATCACAAAGTGAAACGTTATGCATGAATAAAATTGAAAATGATGCACACTTTACTAAATTGATTGGCTAAAATTAAAGATCTGAGCCATTGGCATCGGGACATATGCCACGTTTTTTTAATTTGGCCAGTCCTGGGGTTTGAACTCAGTGCCTGAGCACTGTCCTTGGACTTTTTCAAGGCTACAGCTGTACCACTTCAGCCACAACACCACTTCAAGTTTTTTTCTATTTAGTGATACGAAGGAATTGAACCCCAGACTTTGTGCATGCTAGACAAGCATTCTACCACTAAGCTAAAGTCCAGGCTCTATATGCCATCTTTTCAAAATGTTATTATTGTAAAGGTGATGTACAGGAGACCATGGTTATATCAGTCAAGGACTAAATACATTTCTTTTTGGACAATGTTATCCCTTGCCTTTTCATCCCAATCCACAAGTTCTTAGTTCATTTTCATTATAGTTAAACATGCCACAGTACCACTTCTGACTTTTTCTATGTATGTTGCACTGAGAAATTGAACCCAGGGCTTCATGCATGCTGGGCAAGCACTCTATCACTAGAGTGCTGGCTAGACAAGATGTGTTTACAACGTATAAAGAATGTCTACGTAATTCATCTTTTGGCCAATGTGGATAGAGAGAAAGATTACATTAGTTAGAGAGACCAGAGTGAGCATGGTCTTACATTCACCGACAGTGATACTGCACATGTTAATAATCTCATGCACATTCAGCTTGAAGTAATCGATTATGAGAAATCTGTTTCTTTATTCTATGCTCTCAAGTCCTGAATAAGAAAATCTCTATCTTCCACTCACTTCCTAACAGAAACTTCTGAAATGCATATGCAAAACAGTATTTCTTACGTGTGAGATTTCTGTCTTATTTTGCTGACTAGAACAATAGATTGTGTTCACTCTGTCCTTTGGGGCTTTTTAAATAGTTGACTCTCAGATCTGAGTGTTTCAAAATTATTTGTTACATTTATCATCCATTTCTTTTCTCTATGGTTTTCCTTTTCCTTTTCAATTTCTTCAGTAAGTTTTTCTCATGCCTATGTTTAAGGCAACTATAAAAGAATTGTTGTAACTGTCTATGTTGGCAAAGAAACTTAATGTGATTTAGTCTTTTTTTTTTGCCAGTTCTGAGCTTGAGCTCAGTGACTGAGCACTGTCCTTGGACTTTCTCAAGGCTAGGGTTCTGTCACTTGAGCTTCATCACCACCTCCAGCTTTTTTCTGTGAATGTAGTACTGCGGAATCCAGCCTGGGTCTTCCTGCATGCTAGGCAAACACTCTACCACTAGGCCAAACTCCCTGCCACTGGTATAGCCTTTTATAGAAGTTAGGAACAGCTATTGTTACATCTAATGTTTCAGTTAAGAATTTAAAATGGGCTGGGAGTTTGGCCTAGTGGTAGAGTGCTTGCCTAGCATGCACGAAGACCCGGGTTCAATTCCTTGGTACCACATACTCAGAAAAAGCCAGAAGTGGTGCTGAGGCTCATGTGGTAGAGCTCTAGCCTTGAGAAAAATCCAAGGACAGTGCTCAGGCCTGAGCTTAAGGCCAGGACTGGCAAAAAAAAATTGAAATGAAGAAAGTGGAAGAAAAGTATGTGATCTTTACCTTCTTTTTTCTAAAAAGGTAAACAAAACAAAACAAAAATGTGAGTCCATTTTAGAAATTTCATGGTAGTTGAGTTTGACATGTTATGTATATAGAAACAGGACTAATAATCTATATAAGTAAATCATTGAGAAAAAGAATCTGTTTATCCTTACAATTTTGTCTTTCTTTCTCCCATTTCTCCTTCAAAGTTGGCATCAAGAGACAAAGTGGTTCAGTGTTCTAACTTGGGCTTTCTGATTATTGGTTCCTGCTTGCTAACCCCCTTTTTCTTCTTAACCCTTCATTCTGGAAACATGTTTCTGTATATGTTACAATTCTAGGTTCATTCAACACTCACAAACATCCTCACACACCTGGTGGAAATTAAGGTTTGACTGTTTTCTATCTAAAAGGAAAGATATTTGAGGTGAATAAAAACAGTCAGTCCACTGAAGTTTGGTGGGTTCCAAAAGAGTCATGGATGAGAACTATAAGTATGACATAGATGTAGCTTATGACCAGTAAGCTGTAAAACTTTGTCCAAAGTTAGCACCTTAGAATTGTGGTGAAGGATAGGAAATTCCTGAAAACTCTTAAGAGGTGAGGCCCCACCCACCCTCAGGTAGAGGTCTGAATGAATTGCTAGAGGCAGGGCTAGAGGCTTGGACCTGGCAGACCTGCACCAGGAACTCATCTCTTTTGCCATCCCTTGGTTATCTCATATTATTACAATATTTCACCTTGTTATCTGATATATTTTATATGTGCTTAATTGGTTATTTGAAATTGGATAGGGAAGAGGGGAAATCAAGATGGGGGGGGGGTTGGAAGGGAAATGGGGACCATGTCATGAGAAAGAATATCAATGTTTGTGAAGTTATGCACCTTTTATCTGGTGAATATAATGTAACCCTTATTAATCACAATAAAAAACCCCCTGATAATCAAAAGTCAACATCTAGCTTGTTGCCAGGGACACAGGCAGCCTGCAATGCTAGCTACCCCGGAGGATGACATGTGTAGTTTCTGGTTCAAAGCTAGATTAGGCAGGAACATCAGTGAGACTCTTATCTCCAATTATCCACCAGAAAGCAGGAAGGGCAGCTGTGGCACAAGTGGTAGAGCACCAGCCTGAGTGAAAAAGCTCAGGGGCAGTAGTCAGGCCCCGAATTTAGCGCCCACACCTGCGCGTGTGAGCGCACACACACACACACACATACACACACACACACACACACACACACACACACACACACACACACAACCAATATCATAAAACAAGTCTGAAATCCGTACAGGTCAGAGAGGACAACAGATCTCCCCAACATCCACCGCCACCACGTGGGTGCGTATGGATCCCCTTTCCAAGGAGGGTGGCAATGTGGGAGACAGGTGGAAATTCAGATGTCACAAATGAATCATCAATTCTCTCCACCATTACACCAGGAGTCTTTTCCAGGATGGAAAAGCCCCAGCCTGTGGTGACTTCCCCTCCTCTGGCGCAGACAGGATGGCCAGGACCTGGTGGCAGGACTCCTAGGACTCAGGTGCCAGCTGCCAGCCCCGCCCCGCCCCAGCCCTTCTCCAGGCCTTGAAGGGCTGAGGAGCCCTTCACTACCTGGAGGAGCTCTTCACTACCCGGCCCCCTAGGGCCTACCAGACCCAGCGGAGGCCCTGCCTTCCGGATCCGCCCCCCACCCTGCCCAGGATCCTGACAATGGACCTGTGTCCGCACTCACCACTTCTCGCTCCCCGCACACCCGTCTATCCTTGCGGAGATCCACAGGCACTGCACCCCACACACCCGCGGGCGGCTCTGAAACCAGCCTGGGACGTGATGTCTGTGGGAGTCTAACCCGGAGAAACGTCAGCAGCGGGGCAAGGCCCGGGTGGAGGGCGCTGGTGTCCAGGGAAGAGCCAGAGAGGCCTTGCTCAGGATTGCAGCTCAGTTCCAGACAGGGTACTGTTCCTGAGCACTTCAGCTCAAGGCTAGTGTTCTACCACTTGACCACAACACCACTTCTGGTTTTGTGGTGGTTAATTTTGGAGATAAGCGTCTCATGGACTTTATTGCCCAGGATGGCAATAAAGAAACTGCGATCCTCATATTAAAATATCCTGAGTTGCTAGGATTACAGGCTTGAGCCACTGTGCCCAGCTTAAAAGGCTTTATATCTTTAAATTTGGCGGAGATACAGTCTGTCATCCTAGCTACACACACACACACACACACACACACACACACACACACACACACACACAGAATTCAACATGCTATTTTATTACTTTCATTGCATCCTTCCTTTTTCACTGAATCTTACATTGCAGCATGCTTGCTAGCTTGCTTCTTTCTTTCCTTCCTTCCTTCCTTCCTTCCTTCCTTCCTTCCTTCCTTCCTTCCTTCCTTCTTTCTTTCCTTTCTTTTGTGGGGTGGCTCCAGGAGCTTGAACTCAGGCCTAAGCTCTGATTCTGACTTTTTAATTTTTTCCACTATAAGTTTGACACTGTACCGCTTCAGCCATTGTTCTATTTTCTACTTCAGGTGTTTAATTCGAGATAAGAATCTCTTGTACTTTTCTTCAAAAACTGGCTTGGAACTCTGATCCTCAGTTTTCAGCCTTCTAAGTGCAAAAGATTAACAGATGTGAGTAAGGAGTGCCTGGCTATCACTGAACATTTTAATTCTTTGTGCAGTATTTACTCTTCCAATCCATCTCTTTTATGCTAAAATGTATTAAATTTAAAAGAGTTTTCCTGTAGACAACAGTTTGGTATTGGTTTTTAGTACACTGTGCTTCTTCACATATTTACACAAAGTCGAAGTGATACTCGATTTTTAGTCGTATTGGTAAACTTTTCAACTCATCAGAGTTTTCACTTGCATAATGTTTCCCATTTCTGCCTTTCCCTTTATTTTTGCACTCTCTATATTCATCTTATTTGTTTGGATATCAAATACATTTGTCTCCTAATTTTACTCTCCTAGATTTTACAAGGATTTATTTACATTGAATGTAAAGTTATCATTTGGGGAAGTATTCACTGGAGGTTGAAGCCAAGGGTTTGTGCTTATTAGACATGCCTTCTAGTTCTGAGCTATATCCTCTAGCTATTCTGCTTTATTTATTTATTCATTCGTGCATTTATTTTTATTGCTGGTCTTGAGGCTTGAACTCAGAGTCTGAGTGCTGTCCTTGAGCTCTTTTTGCTCAAGACTATTGCTTTGCCACTTGAACCATATCTCCAGTTCCATTTTTTTAATTGGCTTATTGGAGCAAGTATCATGGAATTTCTAGGTTGGCCTCAAACCATGATTTTTGGATATGAACATCTTGAGATCTAGGATTACGTATATGACCCACCTATGCCTAGCTTTTGGTTTTCCTTGCTTTATTTGGACACAGGATGTTGCCAAGTGGCCCAGTGTAGCCTCTAATTCATTCCTAATACACCTTCCTATTATGTAGAATTTTAGACACCTGAGTTCTAAGTCCACTTTCATATAACATCGTCCTATTTCAGAGTTAATGCAGGTGTCTTAGAATACTCTGGATTCCTCCCATCCTATATGCAGCTGATATCCTTAAGGATTTTCTCTTCAGAGATTGTAATTACTCCTGCATTGCTGAGAATATTGATGTGTGAGAAGAGAGGAGCATTACTAATCTCCTTCCTGTTTTCTTTACAATGACTTTTGAACACCTTGGTTGGTGAAGGAGAAAGATGGGAAGAAGAATGTTGGTCACAAGGATACCCACCACATGACCTTTCTCTTTTCCTAGGTGGGTAGCAGTCTCCAGGACCTGCAAGGAGAATTGGGGAAAGTGCCCTGAACCGATTTTCAAGGAAAGGAGGCAGCCCTTTCTTACATTCTATTAGATTACATTTTTTTTCTTTTCCTGCAACATGAAGGTACAAAGAGCTGAAAGACTGAATGATTGGTGATGGAGGAATATCAATACCAAATTTCAGACTCCATTACAGAGCTATAGTAATCAAAACAACAGGGTACTGGTACCAGAACTGGCCAGAGGACCAATGGAATAGAACTGAAGACCCAGAAATTAATGCCACCTAATCTGTGATAAGGGAGCAAAAATATGAATGGAAGAAAGATATCCTGGTCAACAAATGGTACTGGCAGAATTGATTAAGCACCTGTACAAAGCCAAAATTGGACCCTTATATATCACCCTGCACCAGAATTAATTCCCAATGGCTCAAAGACCTTGAGGTAAAGGGTGTCTACCCTGGAAACTTTACAGGAATAAATAAGAGACACACTAGGGCTCCTTAGCCCAGAAACACAACATAATAAAGAATGTTTGAACAAATAGGACTGCAGTAACTGGTTTGGTTCTGTGTGCAAAACATATAGCTAGCAAGTCAAATAGAAATCTCAGAGAGTGGGAGGACTTCACTAGACATACAATAGACAAGGACCTCATAAGAAAAATATACTAATGGCTCAAAGTATTGACTGTCTTAAAAACAAATCCTCAAAAAAAAAACCCCAAGGATCCCATTTAAAGGTGGGTTAAAGACTTAAAGAGAAACTTCTCAGAAGGGGAAATAAGAATGGCCAATAGACACATGAAGAAATCCTCAACTTCTCTTGCCATAAAAGAAATGTAGGGCCCAGGAAATTGGCCTAGTGGTAGAGTGCTTGCCTAGCATGCACAAGGACCTTGGTTTGATTCCTCCGTACTACATACATAGAAAGTGGTGCTGAGGCTCAAGTAGTAAGAGTGCTAGACTTGAGAGAGTCCAAAGGATAGTTCTATGCCCTGAGCTCAAGCCAGTAGTAGCAAAAAAGAAAAAAAAGGAAAGCTAAATCCAAACAACTTTGAGATTCCACCTCACATCAGATAGAATGGCCGCTATCAAGAAATCGAATAGTAACAGTTGCCGGTAGAGATGTGTTCAGAAGTGATGTCTACTGCATTGTGAGTGGGTCTGTAAACTTGTTTAACCACTCTGGAAAACAGTGTGGCAATTCCTCAAAAGGCTTAATGTACAGCTCCCCTATCAACCAGCAATTCCACCCCTGGGCATTTTCCCAAATGTCCATAAAAAGTACATGTTAAAGGTAGTAGCACCACCATGTTCATTGCAGCATTACTTACCATACCTAAGATATGGCACCAATCCAGATGTGCCTCAGTTGAAGATTGGATCAAGACATTGTGGTATGTATACACAATGGAATTCAATGCTGCCATCAGGAAGAATGACATCACCCCATTTTTTAAGGAAGTTGAAAGACTTGGAAAAAATCATATTAAGTGAAGTAAGCCAACTCAAAGAAACCTAGGCTGCATGGTTTCCCTCATTGAGGAATCAAGCACGTGTGGAATAATGACTCTATCTTGAGGGCTTTGTCCATTACAGGGCTCTGAATTGCCATCTCAGTACCCAAGTGCTGTGGAGGAGGAGCTACAGATGGATCTCAAGTGGCAGTGCCCATACCAAACACGCTCAAGTCCAAGGGTACACTACTGTGGAAAATCCACTATGGAAAGATGTACGATTTCTTTCATAATTACTTCTAGATTCTTTTTGCATGTATGTGTTGAATTTGTTAATGGTGAAAACAGCTTGTTAACAACCATTGCCACTTCCTCAACTGGACATGACATTGTTGAGTTGACTTGTCATTTGTGTTAAATCATTTTGGAATATGATAAGAATATACAGGATATATAACATCCCATAACCACCCGCATGCAAATAGTTTCAAATGTGAAAATTAAATAAGGAGACTGTGTCTACACACCATCATCTTGTTCTCACAGCCGTCCTGACACCTAACTGGATGATAAGAGCTTTTCACCCAGTTACAAAACCTTCAAAGTGAAACAAGCCAATTTAAGGAGAGCCTGTCTTCAGAGAATATGGAGATGTCATGCTGTTTGGCTTTAGGGAAGATTGGCTCCAGTGAATGATTGCTCCATACAGAAGTCATGTGGTTTTTGTCTTTAAAAGCTTTGTGTAAGCTCTGTGCTGGGCTGCACAGAAGTCTCCCTACAGTCACTGGCTCTCCAATAAAGACTCCCAAATCTGCCTCTCAAGATCTGCAATAGAGCAAAATCTCGATACATAAGGCCACATAATGTGAAGCTAATTGAAAGGACCTCCAGGATATTGAAACAAAAACCATATAATGAATGATTGTTGTCCTTAATGTACTTTGTTGTCTCTCATCTCCTTTGCTATCCCTTGGTTATCTCATATTGGTATAGTATCTCACTTTGTTACCTGATATATTGAATTTATTTGTATTTGGTTATTTGAAATTTGATAGGGAAGGGGGGAAAACCAAGACGGGAGGGGGGTGTGGGGGGGGAGGGAAATGGGTACCAAGACATGTGAAAGGGTATCAATGTATGTGAATTAATACACCTTCTATCTGGCAAATATCATGTAACCCTTTTACTAATTACAATAAAAAACAAAAAAGAAAAAAAATCTGGCTTCTCTGTTTTCACTGACTGAGTTCCCATACAATAAAAACAAATGGAAAACAACTGAAGAGGACAAAGGATAAGTGCTTATGGTCTGTTGTGAAATCAACTACTAGCAAACACAATGCTTAGTAAGAATGCCACAATGGATATATGGATGTCACAAGCCAATGAAGTGAGAAGGCCCTAAGAAAGAAAGGAGCAAACAAACCCAGGATCAACACTTAGTACCAAAGAATTCTCCTACTCTGACTGCCCCATTCAATGAGAGTTCTGTTTCTAACCTGCAGTTCCTTTTCTCTATCAGATAGGCAGGTCAGACAGGAATCATTAGCACAGCAAGGAGTGAGAAGAGGGAACATGCAAGCAGAATTTTAGAGGTAGAGCAAGAGCATAAGTTCCTACGAAGTATATTAGCTTTAAAATGATTTAAACAAGAGAACATGAAACAATGGTTTGGTTAACCAGGATAGAAATATTCATCACTGCAGCATAAAACTTTGCTTTTGTAGAGTCTCATGTCTATGAAAAAACCAGGAAATATCCTTTTCCATACACACTATATAAAATGGTGCTTAGATAAACTGAAGTAAATGGGAGTGCAAAATCAATTCAAATGAATTTACATGGTACTTGACTATGTATAATTTCATTCTTTCATATGAATAGTGAGGACAATTATGTGAACAAGAGCTATGTCAAGAAAAATCATTGATTATACTTTTGTGACTGGGTATTCTAGTGAAATCCCATTCTCAAAGAAATTATAGTGGGTGTGTGTTGTGCGTGTGTGTGTGTGTGTGTGTGTGTGTGTGTGTGTGTGCATGCATGCACATTGCTTTTATGGCATTTTGCTCCAGGAGTCTCTATTTCTTGCTGATGTTTGAAGTCTTGAACTATTCATTTCCCATCCAGCATTATGTTGGTGAATTGGAAATGGCCTTTCAAAGACATTCTTATGCCTTCCAATTTGCACCATCTGGCCCCACCCCTCCCAGTAAATATTATCATCAAGTTGAGCCATTCCCTCATCAATCCATTCCTCGCCATGCTGAGGGCACAGTGGTTCACGCCAAAAGTTCAACTCACTCCTATGCAGCTTCATCTAATACAAGCTTCTGAAGTCAAACCTCGATACTGCAGAGAGGCGTGGCAGGGATAGAAGAGGTGGAGATGTAGCTCAAATAGAAGATTGTGGACTAACATAGAGAGGCCAGGGTTTCAAAACCCAGCACTGTATATAGAAAATAGGATTTTTTTCCTGAACGCAGAGGACTAATGACCTGTGTTAGACTTATATGCCTTCACAGTGAAGGTATTGATGACCAAAAGGGTAAGCTGGCCATTCATGGCCAGCTATCAATGCCAAGTGAGTGCATGTAGTTTCACCTGAGCGTTAAACAATTTCTGGAGTATTGTAACCATAGACAGTACACATGACAGGCTATCAGTAACAGTACATCCTAATATTGAGTTCTGAAAATAAGCAAAAGTAGACTATGTGGAAAGACAATTGCTCCTGTTCTCTTTGAAGGCAAGTAGGAGGAGCTACAAGGTCAAATGCAGATGGCCAGAGTGCATGTATGCAGCTCACACTTACTGGTGGGAATGGAAGCGGACTTCACATACAGAGTAGCTAATGGAGCATGAATCAGTTTTCTGTACCCCACACCTCTGTTATACTGAAAGGCCCACCACCAGATTGGATGGGAATCCTGGAGATCCTTTATCAATCAGATAGGCTGGACAGATAGCCAACAGTGGTGCCAACAGGAGGAACAGAAGCACCATGGAAGCAGAGATGTAGATAATAAATGAGCTTTGTATCCCACATAGCAAGTGAACTGGAAAATAAGCCACAAAACCACAGGAAAGATTGGTGTAGGTTCATAAGGCATGAACTTTTGGTCTTCCTTCCATCAAAGCTTTGTTTAGCAGAGGTGAATATTTAAATGGAACAAGAAACCTCATTTCTCGAAAAGGCAGGAAATACAGGCTTGTAGACTTAGTTTTTGGTGAATTATAGGTATCTGGGGAGGACAAGTATGTGTAGAAATTCACATAGTATTTGACTGTGTAGAATCTAACAATTCAGTGCTGATAATAAGGAGCAGAGTACACATACATCCAGAGGGATCAGCCAAAAAAGTTCAGACACCTGAATATAGATAGAAGGTGTATAAAGATGTACAGAGAACAAGCACCAAGTTTGTGAGGAACTAGTTTGAAGGTCACAGCAGTGCAGCCTTTGTGTGTGCCATTCTGCCCTTTGACAAGTTGGGGGAATGACTGAGACACCATTGAGGAGATGGATTCTTCTACTGAGCAGAGAACTAGAACTCTTTAAAAAATCCTCATCAAACCACCTGTGTATGAAACCCAATTCAAAGGGGTTGTACGCATTTTCTAAACTACAAGAACAAATAATCACCATGTAAGAGCCTCGGCACTAACAATTTAC
The DNA here is from genome assembly GCF_031878675.1 of Megascapheus bottae. Lineage (NCBI taxonomy): Eukaryota > Metazoa > Chordata > Mammalia > Rodentia > Geomyidae > Megascapheus > Megascapheus bottae. Next base: position 113,215 of record NW_028327646.1, read on the forward strand.
ATGACAGCACTGGGAGATACAGGTCTCAAAGGAGTAATGTCCTCAGTGCCTGTCTGGACCTCAGCACCTGCTGAGTCCATGTCCTCGTCATCTGAATGCTTTAGAATATTGAGACAATACCAGTATACAAAACAGAGTATTGGTATCACTATGTCCTCGTGTTTGGTTTTGAAACTAAATTGGAAAGTTCAAGGCTCTGAGTTCATATCTTACCACCGGAGAGAAGTGGCAGGGGGAAAACCTAAGCTGGAGATGTCGCTCAACTGGCAAACCACATGCCTAGCATTCACAAGGCCATGCTTTCAATACTTATCACTGTAGATAAAAAGTATGATTTCTCTGATATTGTCCAAATTAACATTTTGTGTACTTGCAATGTTGAAAATGATGACAATATACTAACAAATATTATCATACTTGAACTTCCTAGCCAAATACCTGGCATATCCATGTACTTGTCCTCTGACTGTTAAGCCATTCTGGAATATAACAATACATAGTATACTCGAAAGCCTGTCCATATCTTGCTCAGGGATGCAATTATGTTCAATTGTGAAATGAAACAGAAACAGTAGACAAAGTCAAAGACATTTTCCGTTGTGAGGTCAAGTACTTGCAACCACAATGCTTAGTCAGTTGATCACAGTCTGTGTATGCTACTCACAATAAGTCCCAGGGTATGACAGAGATTTTAGATAAGGAAGAGTTATTTGACCTTGCGTCAGTCCCTCATACCCCAAGACTCTGCAGTTTGAAATGCTAAGCATCACTTTGGATAGAGTCCTGCATTCCTCCTGCAGATGCTTTTATCCATTAGAGCAGCAGGACAGAGGGCCAACACTAGAGCAAACAAGAAATAGAGAAGACATAGAAGCAGAAATTTAGATGTTATATCATATTGAACTCCTATTAGCACATGAAATGCAAAATACATAAAGCAACAAAAGCACAATGAACACTGAATTAGGTTAGCTAGGAAAGTAATATGTCTCAATCATGCATAAAAGCTTTGTTTGTAGAGTTTACATTTTAACTTTTGCCAGAAGAAGCTTCATTTCTACACAAAAGCAGGAAATAGCCTTTGCATTTACAGTATGTAAAGTTGGTATTAGGTGAACTATTGCTAACATCAATAAAAAACCAAGTCTATGAATTCACATGGTCCTTGACTGTGTATAGTTTAATCATTTAGCACAGACGAAAATGAACAGCCGGGCACTGATGGCTCATGACTGCACTCCTACCTACTCAGGAGCCTAAGCTCTGAGGATCACAGTTCAAAGCAGCCCAGGCAAGAAATCTGAGAGACTCTTTTCTCCAGTAAACCATCAGAAAACTTAAACTGATGCTGAGGTTCAAAGCAATAGAGTACTATCCTTGAGCTGATGAACTGAGACAATACTCAGGCCATGAGTTCAAGGCCCATGACTAAAACAAAATTAAAAAAGTCTTCCATCAAAGCCTAGATATCTGCATGTAAATACACATGTGTATAAAGATATGTAGAGACCAAGGAACTATTTTCAAAGTCATAGCAGTGCAGCTGTTGTCTGTACCATCCCTTTCTTTTCCAAGTTAGGTGAATGAATGAGAAACAATGAGCAGACACTTCTCAGCGGAAGAGGTAAGAATGACAAAGAAACAGAGGATGTGCAATCCACCATCCCTAGCCATAAGAAAATGCAAATCAAAATGGCTCTGAGATTCCATCTTATTCCAGTTACATTGCCCAACATTAGGAATTAGAACAACAAATGCTGTGGGGATTTGAGGTAAAAGGAATCCTATTTCACTGTAAACTAATACAACCACTTTGGACAGCAGTCTAGAGGTTCCTCAAAAAATCCCTTAACTGTGAACTAGCCATAACATTCCAGGACATCTATACAGACAAACACAAGCCAGAACACTGTAAATACAGTTGTGCCTCTATGTTCATTTCTGTAATATTCAAAATAGCCCAGTCTTGGGAACAGTCCAGGTGTCCTACAATGGTGAGTGGATCCAAATAATGTACCATACTGATACACAATGTAGTTTTACACTGCCATTAAAAATTATGTAATTTGGGGTCAGGGGTTTGGCCTAGTGGTAGAATGCTTGCCCAGGATGCACAAAGACCTGGGTTCAATTTCTTGTTCCTACATACATAGAAAAGCGGGAAGTGGTGCTGTGGCTCAAGTGGTAGAGCACTATCTTTGAGGAAAAAACCAAAGGACAATGCTCAGGCCCTGAGTTCAAACCCAGGACTGACCAAAAAATAAAATAAAATAATGTAATTTAGGAGCCTGGAGTGTGGCCTAGTGGTAGAGTGTTCACCTACCATGTAAGAAGCCCTGAGTTCAATTCCTTAGTACCTTATATAGACAAAAGCTGGAAGTGGTACTGTGGCTCTAGTGGTAGAGTTCTAGCCTCAGAAATCACTGCCCAGGCTCTGAACTAAAGCTCCAGGAATGGCAAAAAAAAATCTGTCTTTTGGGGGTTAATGGATGGGCCCAGAACAAATCATATTAAGTGAAGGTAAGTCAAGTTCAGAAAGACAAATGACACATAGGCAGAGAGTAAATCAAAAATACATGGTGACATGAAAAGTCATAGAGGACTGTGGTCATTCATATATAGTGAGACCAAAGCAGGTACTCTTAGAGGAGGAATTAAGAGGTATAATGCCTCTCTGCTTCTGTCTATGGGGAGGATGAGGGAGGTACACAAAAGTGGAAGGACAGAGAGTGAACAAATGAAATAATGATACTCAGTAGAAATCATGTTGAAAATGAACTATGTAGCTTGTAGAAGGAACAGAGGTGAAAAATGGAAGAGTATAAAGGAGGGGATGTCATTATCTAAAGACAAATATATTCATTACCTGACTTGTGATATGGTAACCCCTCTGTATATCACCTATGTAATAACAAGAAAAGTACAAAAGAAGCAAGAAAGCACAACACAAAAAGCTGCCACTCTAAACACTTAAACAGAAAGGTTCCATTCTTGAACTGATGTTGCAAAACTAAATGGGTCTATCACAAATCTGTCAAACTCAAAGACATAGAAAAATGATGAAAAAATTATAAGCAACTACTTTATGTGAGAACAAATCGCACTAATCATTTAGCTGTAGAGAAATATTAACCAGAATGTATGATCTAAGAAGCCATATAATGTCAGAGTCGTATGTACTTTTTAATTACATAACAATATTGCATTCATATTTTTATGGCTCACATTTTGATTACCTGGGATAGACTGGAAACTAATATTCACAAAAAATATGTGGGAAATAATGATGGTCAAATAGAAATCCATACTACCTGTGAAGTGTCTTTTGTGTATATATGCATGTGTACATGCACATGTATATATGTATACATATGTATATATTTGTATATATGTAGGCAAGTATGTCCGCGGCCAACTGAGTACACACAAAGAAAGCCTGAAGTTGGCATGTAGGAAGATCATAATGAGGACTAATCTTACACAGATTGTCACTGTCTATATTTCTGCATAGTCATATTGTAGTACATGCTTGCACTGTTGTATCTTTTGGATTTCTCTGAAAAAGGTATAAAAGGTTATTATTCAAACCTTTCCTTTCCCAGTATAATGAAACGTGGGAGATAAATGAGCACGTAATATGCATAGATACAAGGTGATAAATAGTAATTTATTCTAATCACATATATATGAAATATGTGTGGACATAGGTATCTTTGTGTTTTGGGGTATTTATGTACATATTCATACATGAGAGTCTAAGTATATATTGTACATATTATACCCACAACGCAGATAACAGTATTATATAAGCTATGCTATATGTAATACCTAATATAAACCAGATTTACTATATATACGGTACATATAAGCATATATAACATATATTCATACACAAAATACTCAGAATGCGGAATTTGCATTGGGGAAGTTCATATATAAAAACTGCACTACAGATATCACTGTCAGCATTTTTGCATGTTCATTGTAGCAGGAGAGGTACCTTTTTGATTTATTTGGATAAATGTATATCATGTTAAAAGAGAATATTGTCTTTCTTGTAGTTTTTTAGCTATATTATGCTTTTTGACCATTGCAAATTAAGTGTAGTGATCTGATTGTATCCATGGCATTTCTATGTGAGCTTAGTCACATGTCACTGATTGCTATTAAAAAAACATTCAGAATTATACCTACTTTCTGTTTCAAAATTATCTGATTAGTTCAAATAAGTTGCCTTACTTCTACTTCATTATTTTGTGGAAGCTGCTTTAAAGCATTAAGGGCTATTGCATCTGATGCAGCTACCACAGAAAGTTAAAATATTTCAATTTCTAATATACTTATGGGGTCAAGGCACACAAAAATGTATCTTTTCTCATTGTACCTTTGTGCTTATATTAGCACTATTCAAAAGAGCTGAAGCTGGGCACTGGTAACTCATGCCTGCCATGCTAGCTACTCAGGAGACTGAAATCTGAGGATCACAATGCAAAACCAGCCTAGGCAGGAAATCCATGAGACTCTGATCTCCAATTAATCACCAGAAAAACGGAAGTGGCACTGAAACTCGAAGTGTTAGAGCCCCTAGCCTTGAGGAGAAGAGCTCAGGTGTCCAGGCCCAGATTTAAAGCCCCAGGATCCACAAAACAAAACAAGCTACCTATTCACCAATGAGTACATATAAAACTGCTGTATGTGGAAAAAATGAGGAATGAGTCTGCTCTAAAAATGGAATGATATCATTATCAGGAAAATGGATAAGAGAACTCAGCATGCTAAGCCAAATACATCACACTGAGGGTTAAATATCACATTTTTATCTCCATTTTGTAAATTTAGATTTAAAGATGAATAATAGGAATGTATAAGAGGAACTTTTGGGGGAAGGATAGCAGTGGGAGGTATGGCACATGTATAAAATGCTCTTCAATATACTATCTGATCAACATTAATAAAGTCAGAGCAACTGTTGAAATTATTCCAAGAGTGGGGAGCATATGTATGGAGGATACTGGAAGCACCACTGTAAACAAAAAAGGTATTCCAATAAAAAAAAACCAGATGTGTAGAGATTCAGAATGAGAGCTTGAAGTTTAAAAAAAATACCCAGATATTCAATTCTTCTATGAACATTGAATAATAGCAATATTAACTGAACACAAGGGAGTCAAACAAGTCAGGATGTCAAAACTGAAGCGTAATCATTCAAACTTTGCAAACCAGTGGAACATATTGAAATGCAACTGACTCTGCTCAGGTACTGGCCCAGGCTCTTAACTGAAGTGTATGCATTTGATGAAGAAGTCACATGGTTTTCTCTAGGAGGGAAACTTCCCTTCAATTCTGCATCATGTGGAAGTCTTTTCATAGAAGAGCCCTTGATGCTAGGCCTTGTGACAGGAGTATGTGCAAGAGACTGAGAGTGCGCAATCACCAAGGAAATTCCTTCAATGGCCTCCTTCGTGCTGTCCACAGTCCTGTGAAGTTTGCCAAGGACAAATACCAGCATTTCATTATTCAATAAAGAATGCCTAAGGAACTCGAATTTCTGAGGACCAGGACAAAAGAATAAATGAAAAATGCCTTTGCATGCATTTACTGTCAGCAATAATGGAAAAGTATGACAACATGGCTGAATGCTAAGGAATTGTGAACAAACAAATTTTTATGAGTATTTTTCAGGTATTGATCAAAAAATTTGTTAACTACGCATGTTAAATTTTACAATACTATACATAGAAGTAGTTATTGAAAGTAAGTGAGTAGGAACATATAAAATTATCATATACAAAATATTATTCCTGGCAGCATCAACAAATACTATATTCAAAAATTTTGCCTTACAATGAGATCTCAGTATATTCTAATTTTAGGAAGTCATTATAATTATGAGTTAAGAAATTTGCCTTTAATTATTACATATATCATTGGTAAAATAACTTATCCCCAACTGTGAACACTACAAAAACACACCTTTAAGCACCTGAGAGGGGAGTCAGAAAGCTATGAAGTTGTATGTATAGATCTAAATGCTGTTCAAGAATTTCCATATAGACTGGCACATACCTCAAAATAACAAAATTCTCCTTCTTGCTCTTCACACTGTAATTGTGATAATATATTCTTTGCTTTTTTCTTGTTCCTTTTCTCGGCATTTGCACGTATTTTCCAAATATATTCTCATATGTATTTTACATTGACTTTTTTTAAAGTTGTGGAGATCATTACATAAATGAAGTGCATTCTGGGTGAAATAGACAACCTGAAAAAAAACAGTAAAAAGGCTATCTCAGTTTTTTAACCATAAAGGAACACATGTATCCATATTTTCTCATTCACTCTTCTGTCCAAGTGCATAAAAAGACTCTACTCCATGAAACCACTGCATGAAGCTTTGCAGATCAATGAGTTACATCCCTGTTCTGGGTTAGCTTAGAGCCTAGGGAAGTTGAAAGGCAGTAAAATGACCACTGTCTGAATAGGGACTTTTCCTCCTTCTGGCTACCATCTCAGGAACAAAGGAAATTTAAATCTTTCTCAACATCTTCATTGGAAGGGGTGCTAGAGCTAAAATTCTTTGTGGACAGATACCTTGTCCATCATGTCAATACAATGCCAAAATGCATAGTTTGTTCACCGGTGGTGTCTCCATAGGTTAATATTCAGAAAAGGAAACTGATTCAGTTTTGAATATATAACACAATTTTAACATGGCATGAAGCCATGATTCTAAGTTCCTATTGTATATATGGGTTCCTGGCTTTCTTCCATGTGGTTATCGTGCATATTGATTCTTTTATCTGTGTATCCGATGTGAATCTATGCTGAGCTATATTTAAATTAGCCAATAAACATTTGATTTTATTTTCTGATCCAATTCATTAAAATGAAATATTCTGTTTTTTTGTGATATTAAACACCCTTCTCAAACACCTCTCAGACACAACTAGTTGGATTATGTCAGATTCTTCACTCGCTCAATCCACATACTGAAGTTCACAGCACAGCACACGATATATGTCTGCCCAAATCTTTGGCACTAATGATTTTAATATGAACTTATGAATTTGAAACCTCTGAGAATTATCGAATTCGAAAGAAGCTAAGAGTTAGTAACAAAATAGGATTCACAATTCAGAATGCTTAGTCTTCGATTGGGATTTAAACTTTTATCACATGAGGCATATATACTTATTTTTTTATTTTTCTTGGATGTAGGACCTGAATTCTGGGCCTGGGTGTTTCCTTGAGCTGCTCAGCCCAAGGCTACTGCCCTACCCCTTGAACCACAGCACCACCTCCATTTTTCTGGTGGTTAATTGGAGATAAGTGTCTTATGGATATTAGGGCCAGGGCTGGCTTTGAATCCTGATCCTCAGATCTCAGCCTCCTGACTAGGTAGGATTATAGGCATGAGACACCGTGCCCAGCTACATGAGGCATATTTATTATCAGAAGCACAAATCATAATCATCCATTTTGAGTATAACTCTAAGTATCATATTGAATATAAGATATTGACATTTCTAAGGAGTGTCCCAATATTCATATTTATGAAATGAATTATAGAGCACTTAATGCTTTGTCCCACTGATTGTTTAGAGTAACCTGGGATATAAATTCCTTTGGCTATATTATTGAAAATACAAAGACACCTTGTAGGAGAAGATAGAATGTAAATAATGAACATACCAAAGGTTATGCTCTCTCACACATATCTTGCCCTTCTGCTGTATTAGACTGAGTCATGTCCTGCCGAGAAAACCATTATCTTTTATCAGTCTCACCTACTAAAATCAGATAAATCATGGTATTTAGAGCAAAAGAAAATTTGATCCTTAAAGAAGCAAAAGTGCAAATCCTCAAGTATTCAAAGTAACCAAGAGCAGGGGCCAGGAGTTTGGCCTAGCGGTTAAAGTGCTTGCCTAGCATGCATGAAGACCCGGGATCGATTCCTCGGTACCACATACATAGAAAAAAGTCAGAAGTGGTCCTGAGACTCAAGTGGTAGAGCTGTAGCCTTGAGAAAGTCCAAGGACAGTGCTCAGGCCCTGAGCTCAAACCCAGGACTGGCAAAAAAAAAAATGTCTTCTAGGGCTGGGAGTTTGGCCTAGTGGTAGAGTGCTTGCCTAGCTTGCGCGAAGACCCTGGTTCGATTCCTCAGTAACACATACATAGATCAAAGCCAGAAATGGTGCTGAGACTCAAGTGGTAGAGTTCTAGCCTTGAGAAAATCCAAGGACAGTGCTTAGGCCCTGAGCTCAAGCCCAGCACTGGCAAAAAAAAAGTAAACAGTAGGGCCAGGAGCAGGAGTGGATAGTGAAACTCATTACGAAGCCCCATTCTGTGGCTTGCTCCACTGATCCTATTCAGAGAGCTTGATGACTTAAAAAATTATCAATTCACAAGGTCACTTTGACCTGTAATGAAAAAGGCAAATGCAGTGTACTACTTTAATTATTCTGTGGATCTACTTCTAAGCTTACCTTTATTAGCTATCATTTTGATTGACCATTTAACATAACAGTAAATCTGTTGAGAAAATTTCCATTAAATGACTTTTTAGAAGTAAATTGGACTACTTACCTTGCCCTCGTGCCTTCACTGGAGTTTGTATCCTTAGTTCTTCAGCCTCAGAGGACTGAGCAGCACACGTCTTCAAAAGAACTAAGCAAGGAGTCTGCAGAATAATGGGATGAACAATGAGCCAGTGGGAGATGTGGAGATCACATTCTGACAAGATGCTTGAACTTCCTCTCTTAGCAGGAATGGGACAGGAAAATGTGAGAAACATGTATATGACATGAAAGATCATGAATAGAGGGGCTGATACATGACTTGTATGGCCAGTATGTCTTTTTAGGAGCCATTGACCAGGAATCCAAACACCTATGTCCAGGCACAACTTCCTGACACACAGAGTGATAGCTAGGGTGCACAGTTCAACCAGGAATATATTGGGAATAAAAGCAAAACAGAAGGACAAGTCATGAGTTCAAGCCCCAATTCCAATACCAGGAACTACATAAATGACAGATAGAAAAGACAGACTTATAGATGATAGATTGTATAATCATATCTGCACATAGGTACTTGTATTCAGGGAGGAATTATCTGAACATATTAATATTCAAAGACATCAGCAATCTAACTTGTTATGGAAGTCTAGGAGATAATTTTGAAACTTTTTTTATGGTGACAGTTTCTATGACTAGTTTTTATCTTTATATTCATCACTATTCATTGCTTCAGAATTTTTCTGTGAAATGCTGTGTAACAATTAAAAGAAAAAATAAATACTTGACCTTTCTGACCCAGAGTCTATTAAACTAGCCTCAGGTATCTTCAGCTAATCACAGTCCTTTACTTATGATATTCAAATATCTATTGCTGAAGAAAGCACATAACCCTACATTCCTATACATGTTCTTTCTCATGATCTTTTCTTTTGTTCCAATTAATAGCACTGCTGAGAATTAGTCTCTTCACTAATAACACTTTTCTATGTTTTTAAATCTGCTTACTTAAGAAAGGCGAAAAAGCAGATTACATTGAAATGCAAACTTGCCTTCTCTTGTTTTCTAACACAGTAAGCTTAAACATAGGGCCTAAATGTTATCCTTTCCCTTTTTACAATCAAGGATACCGTTCTACCACTTGAGTCATAGCTCCACTTCTGATTCTTTGCTGCCACTACTGGCTTCAGTCTGATCCTCAGATCTCAGCTTCCTGAGTAGCTAGGATTCCAGGCATGAGTCCCTGGTGCCTAGCTCAAAGAAAATCTTTATACATATGTCTTGCCACTGAGCAAAAGATCAACACAGAAAAAAAAGCCATATAGTATGACGCTAAATGAAAGGACCTCCAGGATGTAGAAACAACAGCCATATAATGAGTGATTGTTGTCCTTGATGTACTATGTTATCTCTCATCTGTTTTACTGTCCCTTGGTTATCTCATATTGTTATAATACTTCACCTCATTATCTGATATATTTTATATATGCTTAATTGGTTATTTGAAATAGGAGAGGGAAAGGGGGAAATTAAGTTGTGAGAGGGGACGGGGGAGGGAAATGGGAAACAGGACATGAGAAAGGGTATCAATATTTGTGAAGTAATGCACCTTCTATCTTATGAATATAATGTAACCCTACTATTAATTACAATAAAAATATATGGAAAAAAAAGAATTGTGCTTGAGAGACAGCAAGGGAAGTGATGACATTGTCCACAAAGGAATGTACTTTTTACTTGATGAATATAACTAACCCCTCTGTACATCACCTTTATAATGACAATAATACAAAATAACTAAATTAAAAGAACCATAGAAGGAATCTGTAGAATAATGATATAAACAAAACGAGCTGTGGGGAGTTGTGAAGATCACATTCTGACAAGATGAATTTCCTCTTTCAAGAGCAATGGAATATTAAATGTGAGAAGCCTGTCTGTGAAATGAAAGATCGTATATACATGGGGCTCTGATAAGCCCTGTATGGCCAGTATGTCTTTTTAGGATACAGAGGCCACTGACCAGTAATCCAAACATGTATGTGCAGATACAACTTCCTCAGACAAAGAATCATAGCTAGGGTGCCTATTTCGCCTAGTATTTCAGTTAGGAAAAAGCCAAAACAGGAGAGCAAGTCCTTGAGTTTAAGCCCCAATGCCAGTACTAGGAGATAGTATCTGCACATAGGTGTATTTATATCCAGAAAGGAATCATCTGAACATATTAAAATTCAAAAGCATCAGCAAACTATCTGGTTATAGGACTAAGTTAGTGGTTAATTTTTCTGGATGATGACGGTTTCTATGGTTTTAGTGTTTCTTTTTCTTTATACTCATCTCCTAAATTGTTTTATGAAAAACTTTTTGCCAGTCTTTGGACTTGAACTCAGGGCCTGGGCACTGTCCTTGGACATTTTTTGCTCAACACTCGCACTCTGCCACTTGAGCCACAGCACTACATCTGGCTTTTTCTATGTAGGTGGTACTGAGGAATTGAACCCAGGGCTTCATGCATGCTAGGCAAGAACTCTATCACTAGGCTATGCTCCTGGCCCATTCTCCAATCTTTTAATTAAAACAGATTATTTTCTTTGGGCTCACCTACAACAATCCCCTGTGGTTTGGTTCCTAGTTAACATTTCTACTAAAAATAAAACCTACTTCCACCCATCACACCGTGCCCTTAAATCTCCCCTTATATCCCTCTGTGCCATGCTATACAACTTTTAATTCCTCAGATGTCCTGTCCAATCCCAACGTGTGCCAAACCAACCTCTGCATTGTCAAGTCCCTGGCCAGTCCCAATGATGCCGCTTTGGGTGCAGCTCCTCCTTGACCAGATGTATGGACCCAGGCTTTTCCTCCCCCTGTAAACTGGTCTTTCCAATTCCACAGTACACGCTGTACTCCCACACTTAGTTCAAAACTGTAAACACCCAAGCCCTAAACCCTCATCCAGGCCAACAGAAATGGGCCATTTTTCTCCCAGTTGTTGAGGGAGTAAACTTGGTGTCAACTATGGCATCCTTAGGGCTATCTGGTGGGAGTCCCCACCAATAACTCGGTGAACACTTACTCTCCTCTGTTCAGGGTTCTCCAATGCCCTGTGCCTTTTACAAACTCAAATAAACATAAAAAAAGGCTGAAGTGGTAGAGAGCTAACCCTGAGTTAAAAAAAAAGCTTAGAAACAGCACCCAGGCAGACTGAGGTCAAGCCTTTAGGGTACAGACAGACAGACAGACACACACAAACTACAAATGGATACATAGAGCAAAGTCTGCTGTACAAATAACTGGCTCAGGGACTAAAGCTTGAGCTAACAGGAGATGGTTTTTACTGGACTCCTTCCTTCAACTCCACTCAGTCAGGTAAATGAACCCAGTAGGGTGACTCAGGCCTGGGGGTGGGATGGGCCACAGTGAGCCAATCACCACAGGTTGCTTCTGATTGGCTAATTGTAGGAGCGTCTTCATGAATCGTCCAATGAGAAGCGTCCATGGCAAGAGGCGCACGCTGCCAGCGTGAGTGGGGCTGTCTCCTCCTGAACTTTAATTCAGTCCCTGCTGTGGAGTCGCTGCTCAGTAACAACTCCCGCCATCCCAGTTGGGGAAGCTGAGCTGTGGTCCTGAGAGCGGCCTCTGGGGCTCTTCCCTGGACGCCAGCGCCCTCCACCCCGGGCCTTGCCCCGCTGCTGACATTTCTCCGGGTTAGACTCCCACAGACGTCACGGCCCGGGCTGGTTTCAGAGCCGCCCGCGGGGTGTGGGGTGCAGTGCCTGTGGATCTCCGCGAGGACAGCGGGGTGCGCGGGGAGCGGGAAGTGGTGAGTGCGGACCCCAGTCGGAGGTCAGGATCCTGGGCGGGGTGGGGGGCGGATCCGGAAGGCAGGGCCTCAGCTGGGTCTGGTAGGCCCTAGGGGGCCGAGTAGTGAAGAGCTCCTCCAGGTAGTGAAGGGCTCCTCAGCCCTCCAAGGCCTGGAGAAGGGCTGGGGCGGGGCGGGGCTGGCAGCGGGCACCTGAGTCCTAGGAGTCCTGCCACCCGGTCCTGGCCATCCTGTCTGCTCCAGAGGAGGTGAAGTCACCACAGGCTGTGTGGGGTGGAGGAATTTATTATTTGTAAGAAGGAGCAGGGGGAATGTGGTGTCCCCAGTCATCTGTCCCTTCTCCTGGTTTTCCTAAGAGACTTTTCAGGGCCAAGGGAAGCAGGGTTTAAATCCCCGGACCATTCTGAGTGCTCCCAAGATAAATAATGTGACTTTTCACCTGTCTCCTAAATTACCAAACACATTGGAGATGGAGATCCATATGCACATCTGGTGGTGGTGGAAGTTGGAGAGATCTGTTGTCCTCTCTGACATGTGACTGATTTCAGGTTTGTTTTATGATGTGTGTGCATGTGTTTGTGTTCATGTATGAGTCTGGGCGCTAAATTCAGGGCCTGAGCTTGTTCACTCAGGCTGGTGCTCTACCACTTGTGCCACAGCTGCCCTTCCTGCTTTCTGGTGGATAATTGGAGATAAGAGTCTCACAGATGTTCCTGCCCAGTGTAGCTTTCAAATCTCATCCTCCTGAGTAGCCAGGATTATACAGGGTACTTCTGCCCCTGGCAACAGGATGAATGTTGACTTTTAATAGTTACTTTTTTTGGGGGGAGGGGGAGGCATGAGTCTTGAACTCGGCCTGGGTCCTGTCCCTGAGCTCTTCAGCTCAAGGTGACTGCCCTACCCCTGAGCCACAACCTCACTTCTCATTTTTTAGTGATTAATTGGGGATAAGAGCCTCACAGCTTTTTAGTGCCCAAGCTGGCTTTGAACCCTGTTCCTCAGATCTCAGCCTCCTGAGTAGCTAGGATTACAGACATGAGCTTCTGTGCCAGGCTTTGTGCCTCCATTTCTGTGTCTTCCCATTAGCCCCTGGAATTCATTTAGATAAATATAATATAGGATCAGAGTAGATGTTGATTTTCCTTCTTTCAACCTTGAGTCATATTTAATTGTTCTTTCAACAAGAGGTGAACTGTTTAAAATTAAAAAATCACAGTTCTGTATTACTTTTAACATTATTTAAATATTTCAATTAAGAGATACAATGCATTAAAACCAATATCAAAGTGTGTGTCTACAGGAAAACTCTTTAACTATTGTAAATATAATGAATTTTAGAGTAGAAGAGATGGAGTTGACAAAGTCAAAGTATTAAAATTTTCAGTACTATTCCAATACTGGTGGCTCACATCTGTAATCCATGCTACTGGAGTGTGAGATTTAAGGATCACAATTCCAAGCCTGTTTGGAAGAAAAGTCCATGAGATTCTTATTTCCAATTAACTACCGAAAAGTAAGAAGTAGAGCCTTGGCTTAAGTGGTAGAATGCCAGACCTGAGCAGAAAAACCCAGGGATGTTGCTCAGGACTGAGTTCAAATCCCAGGACCTGCACCAAAAAACAAAAACAAAAACAAAAAAGGTGGGGGGAGCGGGCAAAATACTTTCAAAATAACATGCTGAGTTGATGTGTTGAGTTGAAAACTCACTCTTTAAATTAAAAGTGTGTGTGCGTGTGTGTGTGTGTGTGTGTGCGTGCGTGGGCGCGTGAGCGTGTGCATGCACATGCACATGGATGCGTTCTCAGGCACACACGTGCTTGGGTTCCTGCATTCATGAGTGTTTATGCCTAATAGCTAGGATAATCGTAGCCGAGGCTATGTGCCCAGCTTGAAGAGCTTCTTTTTTCCTTTTCTTTTTTTGTAGATCATGGGGCTTGAACTCCAGGCCTGTCCCTGGGCTCTTCAGCTCAAGTCTACTGCCTTGCCCCTTGAGCCACAGCCCCACTTCCAGTTTTCTAGAGATTAATTGGAGATAAGAGTCTCAGACTCTTCAAACTTAATAGCTTCTTTCTGGAAGATAGGCTCCCAAACTGTACATCAGGGATTAATAATACCCCTGGATAACCCCGTGGTGCTATGAGGACTGAATGTGTTATTAGTATAAAAAGTGCTTAGAACAATGCCTGGCAGATAGAAAGCCCTCAATAACTCATATTACTTTGATCTTGAAATCACAGGGATCTTGTTGTGATAGGACAGCCTGGCTGACTTTGTGGTGACTGAGTATCTCTCACCATGGAGGATCAGAGAGATGAGCCAGGAATTGCCTGTCAACCTGGCTTTTTCTGCAGTATGTTTGCTTGTGGCTAATGGAGGTATTCTCTTAAAAAAAAACATCCTTGAGGATTTCAAATTGCTGGCTAACATATTGGTCCTAAAAGTTGATTGAGTTGTGAATAGGTATAAAAAATGAAAACAACTCAGAGGGCTCATATTCTCTTTACTATGCTGAAGTTAGATCTAAAATGCACTGGGATATGACAAATGATAAAGGAATTCTAGCTACTCACATACAGGGAGACCAGAAGAGAATTCTCTTGAAAGAATCACAAAGGTGCAATGCCTGAATACCTTTTCATATTTATATAAAATAATATATGTACTGAAATGAACTCCAAGATATAAAAACAATGGACTTTTTTTTCCTTTTTTGCCAGTCCTGGGGCTTGCCCTCAGGGCCTGAGCACTGTCCTTGGTTTTTTTCCACAAGGCCTAGCACTCTGCCACTTGAGCCATGGTATCATTTCTGGCTTTTTCTATGTATGTGGTACTGAGGAATTGAACTCGGGTCTTTGTGCATGCTAGGCAAGCACTCTACTACAGCCAGGTTCCTAGCCTGGTCTATTTTTGTCTGAAAACTTGACACTACTGTCAGCATTAACGTCACCACCTAGTGCAGGAATAGGGTCAAATACTGACTGCGTGTAAGTTAATGTTGCACGATCTGTTCACAGGGCAATGACAGGAGGTATAGCTTCTTCATCCCCATCTTCTCTGTTGTTGCTGATGTTTCTGATCCTTTGGAATTCAGTGCTTAGTGTACTGGAAAGGAAGTCATTTTTCTCAGGAGGAATCAAACATATATGTTTCTGCTTCACAGTGTTAAGAGTTTTAGAACTAGAAGACATTCAGCACAGCCTACAGATACTTCTACTCTAGTTTTGTGATATTTTGAGGTCTGAATCGGCCAAGCCCACTGTTGTGGCCTGCCAGTAAATTCTTCATTACCATCATCAAAGCCAACATGAATGTTGTGCTCAAAATCAGATGAAGGAGAAATCTTTTTACCTTTTTTTGTTTGTTTTGGTCATGGGACTTGAACTCTGGGCGTGACTGCTGCCCCTGAGCTCTTCAGCTCAAGGCTACCCCCCTACCCATTTAGTTACAGCACCATTTCCGGGGTTTTGGTGGTTAAGTGGAGATAAGAGTCTCATGGACTTTAGTGCCCAGGCTGGCTTTGAACCAAGATCCTCAAATCTCAGCTTCCTGAGTAGCTAGGATTTCAAGTGTGAGCCATTGAGCCCAGGTTTTTACTTTCTTTTTCAGTGCTGGAGAAATGTGAACATAGTTATTCCTGGTTTTTACAAAGAACGGGAGGTGGGGCAGATGTTTCAAATTGATTCACTGATAAAGGATTTTGGATTCACTGATGAAGGATTTTTGCCTCTAGTGCCAAATATAACTGCTCCTCAGGAGGTGTGGTGGTGCTGGAGGCTGCTCTCCCAATTTTCTATTATCAGACATGATTCAGAATTTTGAAAAGATCATAAAAGCCAGCTATCATACTGCTTGATATTTATTTAAATAGGCTGAAGACACTGCATATAAAATTGTTTACAAGAGTCTGTCATCCCAGCCACTTGGGACTCCGATGTGGAAGAATCTCTTGTGCCCAGGAGTTTGATGCCATCTTGGGCATTCTTAGGACAAGCAGGTGGCAGAGGAGGAAATATCTCTAGTTCCAGCCCTGTTGAAGAGCTCCAGAGGGGCTGGGAAGCTGCCAGAGGAGGAGCAGCATTGGAGCACGGCTGGGACAGCAGGTATACCCCAAGGACCAGATAGGACAGGTCTGGGCCAGAGTGGAAGTAAGACAGCCACTACTGCAAGTGGTCACAACTGTGAGAGCAGTGACCAGATGTTAATTATTCTTCCTCCTCCCCTCCCCCTCTCCCTGTCCCTCCCTGTCTTCCTCCTCCCTCTCTTCCTCCTCCTCCTCCTTCTTCTTTTGTCAGCCATGGGGCTTGGACTCTGGGCCTGGACATTGTCCCTGAGCTCTTCAGCTCAAGGCTACCACCCTACCTCTTGAGCCATAGCTAGTGGTTAACTGGAGATAAGAGTTTTACAGACTTTAGTGCCTGGGCTGGCTTTGAACCGTGATTCTCATATGTCAGCCTTGTGAGTAGCTATGATTACAAGTGTGAGCTTCCAGGGCCTGGCCAGATGTTGATTCTTAAGTGAAAGGCTGATTAACATCTGACCATGATGGGCCAGATGTTTTCTGGTTTCTGAGTTTATTGATAGAAGGAAACCCAGAAACATAACATTTACATGGATAGGGAGAAAAGAGCTTTGCTTTCTGAAGAAGGCAAAAATAGAATAGAATTGTAGAGAAGGGATGAGAAAAGACAGCAAAATTGGTTCTTACTCTAGAAATCCTTTGTGTATTTTGGATACCGAGGCCAGGACTTGGATTTAGGCATTGTCTCTTAGTTTTTCATTAAAGGTGAGCACTCTACCACTTGAGCTACACCTGTATATCCAACTTTTTTTTACTACTTTATTGGGAAATAAGAGTCTTACAGTTGGAGATGGGAGTTTGGCCTAGTGGTAGAGTGTTTGCTTAGCATGCATGAAGACCTGGATTCAATCCCTTGGTACCACATACATAGAAAAAGCTGGAAGTGGTGCTGTGGCTCAAGTGGTAGAGCTCTAGCCTTGAGAAAGCCCAATGACAGTGTTCAGGCCCTGAATTCAAGCCCCAGAACTGGCCAAAAGAAAAAAGAAAAAAAAATGTAACAGTGGCCCACACTGGCTTTGAAACTTGATCTTGAGATTTGGACTGATTCCAAACTTTTGGTAGATTGTGCGAAGCCTGAGCGGTATGAAAACTGAAATGGACATCTAGTTGGGGTTGGATAACCAACTCATTGGTGTTGTAAACAACAGATAATAGTTATCAAAAGTCATGACAAACTCCTATAGTACAGGTTATTGCCTTCAAAGAACAAACACAAGTGGTGTAACAAAAGCCATAAAAAAACCTAAAGGACAGCATCTAGGCCCTGAGTTCAAAGCCCCCAAAGAAGTTATTCCTGGTACAGAGATCCTAAAATATCTTGAAATCTGATAACCAATTGGAGTGTCTTTGATTCTTTTCATAAGCTGTTTTCAAATATTGTCTGAATGCATGGGAACATGAACTCAGCCAGAGTGCTGCCTCTCTGTAGCATTGGCAGGCTGGGGACTGGCAGCCTGGCACCCCTGACTCACCCCTCTTAAACTGTCAATACTCAGGAAGCTCAGTTTGAAGCTCTCTTTGGCATGAAAGTCCATATCTCCAATTAATCACCAAAAAGGCAGAAGTGGAGTCATGACTCAAGTAGTAGAATGCCAGGCCTGCACAAAACAACTTAAGGAGCCGGCCGAGGTGGCTCACACCGTAATCCTAGCTACTCAGGAGACTGAGATCTGAGGATCACAGTTGAAAGCCAGCCCTGGCACTAAAGACCATGAGACTCTTATCGCCAATTAACCACTAGAAAAGTGGAAGTGGTGCTATGGCTCAGGGGTAGGGTGGTAGCCTTGAGCTGAAGAGCTCAGGAACAGGGCTCAGGCCCAGAGTCCAAGCCCTACAATGACAAAACAAAAACAAAAACAGCTTAAAAGGGATAACACTAGGCTGAGTTCAAGACCCACAGAACTGGCTATCTGATAGGGAAAACATGTTATAGATTGGCCCCTTTAGTGGATAGTGACTATATAGTGAGATGGATTGGGATAAGCCTGAATGCTGTTACAACTGTATTGTCAGCTGCTGGATAATTAAATCATGTTCCCAAACCACAACATATTAGTTGTCACAAGTGATAACAGATAAGTAGAACACAAGTCACAGCCTTCCCAGGTTGTAGGGAGTGTTTCATGACTGGTTGATTTTAAGCCTCTGGAAAAATCTTTCATGATGGTAAGAGTGGAATAGAAGGCGGTATAGAGGAACCAGAGTTCCATTTCCTGGCTGCTAAAGTTTTCCTCAGTGTCCCATAGAATGACCTGTGCTGTGTTGTACCAGCCCAGTGCTAGTGGTCTCTAAGGCCTTGAAGCATTGCCGTGTTGGTTTCCATCAAACCATGAGCCACTGAGGAAGCTTCTCCCAGGCCCTTTTCTTTGTCTTTTTAGTATTTTGTTTTTGTCAGTGTATATGTGTGTATACTAGTCCCGAGGCTTAAACTCAAGACCTGGGCACTGTCTCTTACCTTTTTTGCTCTAGACTAGTGTTCTACCACTCAGCCATAGCTTCAACTTTTTTTTGATGATTGAGATATAAGCCTTAATGGACTTTTGTATCTTGTTTAGACTGGTTTCAGATCTCACACCTCAGCCTCTTGACCAGGTAGGATTATAGGCATGAGCCACTGGAACTCAACTGAAATGCTCTTTTGCATCTACATTTCAGTAGGTTCTATTATGATGTGAGTGGAAGATGGAAAATTTCTTATTCAGGACTTGAGAGTATAGGATGAAATAGATTTCTTCAAATAAATTAGTTGTTTATTTCAGGCTAAATTTACATAATATAAACAAGTGTGGATTTACTGTGTAGGTGAATACTAGTCCATGCTCACTCTGGTGTGTCTTTCTAATCTTTTTCTGTATCCACACTTGCCAAAAGATGAATTACGTAGACATTCTTTATATATATAAATAGTTCTGTTCTGTTTTTGTGGTATCTTTGTTCAGTTTGGCTATCAGACTAATACTGGCTTCACAGAATGTGTGGCAAAGTTCTTTCCTTTTCCATTTTATGGAAAATTCTTGATTCTTCTTTAAAGGACTGGGAGAATTCAGTAGTGAGCACATTTATTCTTGGGCTTTTCATTACAGTGAGACTATTACTGTTGGAACTATTATGACCAGCACTAAGGGGCTCAGGTGCTTTCCCTGCAGGTTTCACTTCTTTCAGATCTCACCCATACAGAGGGGAAGCTAGGATTATAGGCATGAGTTGCTGGCCCCAGGAGATGGGAAATGCTCATTTCCAGCCAGAACTGGCCAAAAAAAAAAGATGGCTGGTGAATATTAAATTGTTGACTAGGCAACACAATATATGTGTTTCTTTTGTTGTTGTTGTTAATAAGTTGAATCTCATTTCTAGTTCTGTGGCTTTTAACTCTTGCTTTTGGAATTATTTGTGGAATATTTTAGGAGACTGTGAACTTTGAGGATGTGGCCATCAATTTTACCTTGGAAGAATGGGCTTTACTAAGTCTTTCTCAAAGGAAGCTCTACCAAGATGTGATGGGGAAACATTTAAGAACCTGGCCTCCATAGGTAAATATTCCCTTACTTAACTGTGAGCTGTTCCTGCCCTTGGTAATGCTGCATGATTTAGAATGAAAAATGGAACATGTAGATGAATATATGACTGTAAATATACCATGATCTCATTGTGCCATGAAAAGTGATGTAGTCTTAATATTGTTTCTGTAATGTTGAAGGAATCAATGGTTTCTCTGTTTGTATTTTAGAAAAGAAGCAGGGACAAGAAAATAGTGAAGTTAACCAAAACTCCAGGGAAGAAAAAAGGTAATTGCACTAAGCAGAAACAATACTGTTCTTTCAAATATTGTAGGGTGGCAGGAAATTTTTAAACTAAACAGATAACGCAAATACATAAGGATAGAAATTGACTTAATCTTAGGACATTTTTCTTTTAACATGTATACAAGTGGAGTTCCAAAATTTGTAAATTCAGAAGTCTAAAATATAACACTATGGAGACCATTTGGAGAAGACCATGCAGGCACAGGAGATACTTTTTAATGGTTTAGTGCTTTAAAAAAAGTTCTTAGTTTGTCTGCCTTTTGTTTTTCAGAACTATATTTTTAGAGAGGCTCTATGGATCTGAAGAAGAGAGTCAGTTTAATGAAGCCTTCCAACAGAATGTAGAACATACCATGAATAAGAAAACTCTACCCAGACTTGCATCTTTCAAAAACTATATGTTTGGAGAAACCATCCTTGCTCCTTCACCCATGGGTATGCCTTTCAGAGCTCACACAAGACAAATATCTTTTCAGTATCAGGACATATCAGTATATGTGGACAGCAACAACACTCATAAAGAATATGGGAGAGCTTACAGGAAATTCCATCAGGGGAAAATCAGCTGTGGAATGCACAATGTGGAAAATCCATTTGCAGCTAAACAATGTGAAAACTCCTTTAGCAGTTTTTTTCACAGACAAGAAAAAATGGACACTGAAGTTAAACACTGCTGTGAAAGTATGCATTGTAGAAGATCTTGCCCTCATTCTGGTATTCTTCAAGGGCATGAAAGAATCCACCCTGGTGAGAAACCCTTGGCATATGAGCAATGTGGGAAAACCTCTTTTTCTAGTTCTCTTAAAGCACAGGAAAGAATTGACACTGTCAAGAAACCTTATAGATGTAAGCAATGTGGAAAAACATTTGCTTTTTCTGGTGCCCTTCGAAGACATGAAAAAAGTCATACTGGAGAAAACCCCTATGAATGTATGCAATGTGGGAAAACCTTCCCTTTCTCTAGTTACCTTAAAGAACATGAAAGGATTCACACTGGAGAGAAACCCTATGGGTGTAAGCAATGTTGGAAAACATACATTTTTCGCAGTTCCCTTGGCAGACATGAAAGAAGTCACACTGGACACAAATCCTACACATGTAAGCAATGTGGGAAAACATTCATTCTCCATTTCCTTCAAAGACATGAAAGAATTCACACTGGAGAGAAACCCTATGGATGTAAGCAGTGTGGGAAAACATTTGTGTTTCCCTGTTCCCTTCGAAGACATGAAAGGATTCACACTGGAGAGAAACCCTATCAATGTAAGCAATGTGGGAAAGCATTCGTTCTTCCCTACCATCCTCACAGTCATGAAAGAATACACTAAAGAGAAACCTTACAGATTTAAGCAGTATGGGAAAATGTTTGTTCTTATTATAACTCTGATTACCTAGAGTTATAGGATGAGCCCCTGGCTCCCGGCTGTTTTTGCTCTTTTGAAACAGGATCTCACTATGAGTGTAACCCTGGCTAGCTTAGGGCTAGTGATTTTCCTTCAAGAGGAGAAGCTGTTTCCTCTGTATCCTTACAGTTATCATTGCTATTTGGTATGCTGGGATGAAGAGAGTTCTTGGCATAGACTGCTCTTTTTCTGCAATAATAAACCAATCTAGGAACAGAGCCCCGTGATCCTCTGTACCCTGAGCTTTGGGAGAGTGTAAGGAGCTGTTTATTTAGATACAGGCATCTCCCAAGGTCCCCAGCTGGGGATCGGATCCCTGAGATTTCCAGAAGGAAGTGGGCAGATACCAGCAGCCTGCCTGGAAGATACCAGTAGCTGAGTGAAGGATGGGTGGGTGAGGAGGCATGCCTCAATCTTTTCACTCACTGTAGATCTCACTGTCCCGGGCTGATATGAGACAACAGCATAAAATTATTGCATGCATTTTGTAATACTGAACATGTAACTTTTCTGTACACACACACACACACACACACACACACACACACACACACAGATATGTGTGGCACCAACAGTACTGAGGCTTGAACTCAGGACTGGGCATTGTCCCTTAGCTTTTGAACTCAAGACTATAGCTCTACCACTCGAGCCACATCTCCAGTTCTGGCTTTTTTACTGATTAAATGGTGATGACTCACAGACTTTCCTGTGCGCCCCTAACCCCTCTCTGCTTTGATACTTAATCTTCTGATCTCAATCTCCTGAGTAGCTGGAATTCCATGTGTGAGCCTCCAGCACCAATGTTTACTTTGTTTGGATATACTATACCCAAAACTGTAATAGGAACAGCACTGTTCGCATCAAAACAGGCTAGGAGCTGGTGCCTCATATCTGTAATCCTAGTTATTCAGGAGTACTCAAGATCTGAGGATGGCGGTTGGAAGCCTGCCCTGGAAAGAACTTTCATTGAGACTCTTGTCTCTGATTGACCAAAATGAGGAGGGAGGAGAGAGGGGTAAAAAGGAGGAAGAAGAACAGACAAAAGAAACATAGAAAAAAAGCAAGTGCCATAAGATGAGCTAAGGCTTGAGTGGTAGAGCAGTACCCACCCCGGTGCTGGGCCCAAGGGGACCCATGTGGGGTTCTGTGCCTCCTGTGCTACACGGAAGGCTGTGGGCCTTGAGGGGCCCTGAGGAACTGGACTCGGCCTGATCCTGCCAGGTGCTGAAGGGAGCAGCATGGCAGAAAGTTGCTGCATCCTCCTGAAGTTCCCAAGTACATCCACTACCCAGAGAGCAGAGCAAGGCGGTTTCCAGTCTAGGAACCCAGGCCTCTTCTCCCACTGTCCCCTATGCAGAGTGGGTGTGCCTGAGAGCGTGGGGGCGGAGCCCAGAGGAAGGGAGTGGGGACAGCACAGCCCCAATGCCAGGGCCTCCAGCCAGTCTGCTAGGGTATAGGGGCGTCCTCACTGAGGACCGAGCATAGGACGGGTGAGCTAGATCCTGCCAATCACTGGATGCCATTGGGAAGAGAGGAGACAAGTTGAGCTGCTTCCTATAACTTACTCCCAAAGCTGCAGAACTCAATCTGCCAAACTCCAGTTTTATCTTTTTCTTTGGTGGTCTTCGGGCTTGAACTCAGAGCCAGGGCTCTGTCCTTGAGTTTGTTGTTTTGTTCAACGCTCTCACTTTACCACGTGAGCCACAGCAATACTTGCAGCATTTTCTGAATAGTTTGCTAGATATTAGTTTCATGGCCTTTCCTATCCTGGCTGGATTTGAACCACTGTCCTTAGATTAGTCTCCCGAGTAGCTCTGATTACAGGCATGGGCCACCATTGCCCATTTTTAGGGTCTGTTGTGTATGTGCACACACATGTACGTATGTAATCACTGAAAATTGTTCCTGGTCATGGATGATCATTATCTGGGTGGTCGTGACCCACGCCCTCATTTGCACTGTGTTCCCACAGGACCCTGTGGACATCTCTGATGTAACATTTAATGCCCACGTGCCTGGTTTCTCCTCCAGTGACAGGGACATCTCATCCCAAACATCTAGAATAGGATCAGAATGAAGATAAGTGAATACAAAATTAAAATCATAAGTGTATTCTGAGTGAATTAAACTCAAGTATTTAATGAGTAAGTAAAGTGCGTATGCATTTGATTAATATAGCCATACTATTCAAAGGACTTGTATGAAACTGAACCTGGTAAAATGAGGTAAGTAGGGTTGGGAGAGATGGGAAAGGAGACATTTATCAAGGTGCAATGTACTCATTAACTGATTTGGTTGAATAAAAACTTCTTTGCACAACTACTTAGAAATAATCACAGAAGAGGGAGCATCAGCTCCTCTCAATCTCACTCTCACTCATCTTGGGATTCCCCTGAGATGGAAAGGTGGTCAGATGTTAGAACTCTCACAGTGACAAGGGGCATGACACTTGCTTGTTGTCTACTTCCTGACCTTCCCTGCATGATGCCTTGAGGCCTTCTCCCTTCTGGCCCCACTCTCGTTCTCCCTCACCTGGACTGTAGTCCTCTTACCCTGACCAAGCCTTTCTTCATGCCATCCTTCCATATCCCTGGGATATTAGTTTTCCAACTCTGCCATTAAATGCTACCACAAGGAAATCCAAACAGCAGAAATGTATTTCCTCAGACTTCTAGAAGCTATATGGGAAGCTGAGGTTGAGAGTATTGTAATTCTTAGTTAGCACAGGCACAGCTAACAGAGGAAGTGGAAAATAGGATCACTGTGGAGCCACACTAGAGGCAAAAATCAAAATACCTCAAAATATCCACGTGGAAAAAGAGCTTCCTGTATGACTTATCAGTTGAACTGGTAAAAGAAAACTTGAGGCCCTGAGTTCAAACTCCATTGATCATTTCCCCTCCCCACCCCATACACATAGATGAGAACTTGGCTGAGTGTTTCAATGGAGGGTTGTTGGAAAATCTGTGTGCCCATCCATCTATCTATCCAGTGATCTACTGATTGGTCTATCTCCCTGTTTTGGATGTGGACGTATTTCAGATTAATGAGATTTGCTATGTGCCAGTAGCTCACACCTGTAAACCTAGTATTCAGGAGGCTGGGATGTGGGGATTCAGTTTGAAGCCATGTCAGTCAGAAAACTCTAATACTCTTACCCTTAGTTAAGCAGCAAAATTCCAGCGGTGGCACGATGGATCATACAAGCACACTGCTGATTAGAATAATGAGACATGGGAAAGGGAGGGAGAAATGCTAGTACTGAAATTAGTATGCACCTAATTCCATAGGGCATTTCCTTTTTGTTTGTTTTTGGGTTTTCAGAGATCAAGTTTTTGGTCTGAGTGGGAGATGTAATCAGACTCTATATAGTAGCCATCTTTACCACACAGCTGTGTCCTCCTCCCAAAGCACTGTTTCTTGTCATCAAATACCTTTGTAAAATATCTCTTTGCATTTGAACAATTTGATTTGGGGTGCTGAACAAAGAAGCTTACATTGGATTGGGAAAGACATATCCATTTCTTTCCAAACACGTTCCAGCCTTCACTGGTTCTCTTCCAAGTTTGAAAATGAAACTCATCTGTCATTCTAAAACTGATTTAATTCCTGGCTTAAACAGTCATGGAAAACAGATGTGTGAAGAGAGGACTTCTTATAAGCAGGCTCTTCTGAAAGCAAAAACTGAGAGGCAAAGGCGTGGAATTTGACATAGTCCACATCCTGCATAGATTGTTTTCCTAGAAAGCACTTCAGGCTGCATGTGCACCTGGCTGCAGCGACTTGACCATCATTTAACCTTGTATTTCTACTACTTAACTTCCAAAGAGAAGAGGAATTGTCAGGGTTTTTAGTCCTCGGTCCCTCCTGACCCGCAGGAGGGATAGGGAGAACACGTCCTGACCAGGACGAGCCGAGAAAGGAGTGGGCCGACTGACTGCCCGCACCCAGCCCTCCCTCACCGGCACACGTCAGGGAGACCCGTCAAGGCAGGAACTCGTTTAATGAGGAAGTACATTCAGCTAATATAGGTTACAGGGGCCTATCAACACAAAGGTGGGCAGCGTGGAGGAGGTGCACATGTTTACTCTCACTCTAGGTCTCAGGAGAGAGTGATTCACAATACCGACGGTATAGCTCAAAGTTAGGCATGGTGTTCATACATGACAGCTCATTTCTTTGGGTGGTTATCTGACTCAGTGATGCAGATTCATGGGTCAGCCTGACCCTGCACTCTGCTCCCAACAAGGAACAATTATCTTTTGACCTGTATCTTGTTGCCTATTTAGTTTCAGAACTGAAAACAAGGACATACTGATACCGACAGCCTGTCATGTGTATTCTTTATTGTTACACTACTCTAAATTATTTAACACTCAGATGACAAGTACATGGACTCTGCAGATCTTTACATCAGCACATACATGAACAACATCACTCATTTAGATGGTACCTGTGAAGAAATTAACCAATACACAGAAATTTAGTATGAGTAGTGTAGAAACGTCATTCTATCTACAGGGCTGAGTATTGAAACCATGGCACGTGCATGCTAGGCACACAGATCTGCTATTTGACCCACACCTCTACCTCTGCTATCTGTGCCAGGCCTCTCTGCAGTACTGAGGTTTAACTTTAGAAGCTTGTGCTAGAGGAAGCCTGAAAAAGCTTTTGGCAATGCTGCTTCATCATGTGAATGTCTATCGTGCCCTCAACATGGCCAGGAGTGGACTGGTGACCCACTGGCTCAACTGGATGATAATATTACCGGGAGGATGCACACACACATACACAGTCCTGGGACCTGAAATCAGGGCCTGGGCTTTCTCAAGGCCAGAGCTCTATCACTTGAGCCATAGCACCATTCCCAGCTTTTTCTATGTATGTGGTACCAAGGAATCAAACCCAGGTCCCTTGTGCATGGTAGGCAAGCACTCTACCACTAGACCAAACTCCTGTCTCAACTCCCTAAATTTTGACTGAGGATGTAATTTCATTAGAAAACCATCACTGCTCATTTAGCAGTTATAATCATGCCTGATGCCAAGATTTTAACACTTTACCCTCAGTAAATGATGTCTATACACAATTAATTCAGTCAGAAACCTTGGATTCAGATTGATAAAAAAAAGTTTCCATGCTAGAAGTGGTGGCTCACACCTTTAATCCTAGCTACTCAGGAGCGCCTAGGCCCCAGAGTTCAAGCCCTGCAATCGATGTGACTGACCAAAAAAAAAAGTTATCATTAAGTGTATAGAAAGGCAGTCAAGTAGCTGGGCACTAGTGGCTCATGAGTGTAACCCTAGCTACTCAGAAGGCTGAGATCTAAGGATTGAGGTTCAAAGCCAGCCAAGGCATGAAAGTCCATGAGATTTTTTTCTTCTAATTAACCACCAGAAAACCAGAAGTGGCACTGTGGCTCAATGTTTTAGAGCACTAACCTTGAGCTGAAGAGCTCAGGACAGCGCCCAGGCCCAGAGTTCAAGCCCTATGACTACCACCACCAAAAGACAGACCGCTCAGAGTTCAGGCCCCATGACCAACCAAAAACAAAAAGTCTTGGCCAGGAGCATAGCCTACCTAGTGGTAGAATGCTCACCTAGCATGGATGAAGCCCTGGGTTCTATTCGTTATTACCACATACATAGAAAAGGCCAGAAGTGGAGCTGTGGCTTAAGTGGTAGAGTGCTACCCTTGAGCAAAACGTGTCCCAGGACCGTGCCCCGGCCCTGAGTTTAAGGCCTAGGACCGCCCCTACCCCGCCTCACCCCCCCCCCCAAAAAGGAAGGAAAGAATATCATGTGCAAAATAAGGCAGAAATCCTGAGAGTAAGTCCACTGGCAATTGTCAACAACCCAGAAAATAGGAAAAAGGGGACTTCATGGATAGATTCTTTTCTACCACCCGAGCAAAAACCAAATTGTAGCAGGCACTTCAATATGAAACCTGTGTTCCCCAGTGCCGTGATGTAAGTTGGTAGTACAGAAGCTACTTTCTCTGATCCTTTGTAACTGCAATCCTAGAAAATGTGAACCCATTGGAATAGGGTCTCATACACAAGGGATCCTATCAGGGTTTTCTAAGAGTTCTCTTCACTGGTAACTAGAACAGCAAGAACTCCATGTCCACACTGGTGTCTTGGTCATTTACTCAACTTGCAAAAGGACAGAATGGCACAGACAAAAGCTGCACTGCTGTGACATTCAAAATAGTTCCCATAAACTTGTTGCCTTGTCTCTGTACATCTTTTATATACATCCCTATCTATATTTGGATATCTGACCTTTTTAAGCAAACCTCTCCCATCATCCCTGTGTTCTGGTTCTCTTGAGAACACGGAAGGATTAAATGATTCATAGAAAAATACCATGTGAATTCATACACTTACTTTTTCATCCAAATTAGCTATAATTCACTAACAACTTTATATACTGTACATGCATGGGAATATTTCCTGCTTTTTCCATGAAATGAGGCCTCTTACTAAATTAAATGATGACCTCTGCTAAACAAAGTTTTTTATGCATGATCAACCAAGAGTTCTTTCCTTATGAACCTATATAATGTTTACTGTGCTTTTGCTGCTTTCCTTATTTTCCATTTCATTAGCTATGTAGGAACTCAAGCTGACATACCACGTGTATTTCTGCTTCCAGGACTCCTCTGCTCCCTCCTTGCTGGTGCTACTCTTGGCTGCCTCTGATTTTTTTTCCCCCAGACCTGGGGCTTGAATGCAGGGCCCATGCACTGTCCCTGAGCTTCTTTTGCTCAAGGCTAGCCCTCTACCACTTGAGGCACAATGTCACCTCTGCTTCTGTTTATTTGGTGCTGAGGACTCCAACCTAGGGCTTTCATGCATGCCAGGCAAGCATTCTACCACTAAGCCACATTCCCAGCCCCTGCCTCTCTGATTGATAAAAGGATCTGCAGTACTCCCATCCAGTGTGATGGTGGGTCTTTCAAAGTAACTTGAGTTGTGTGGTGCAAAGAACGGATTCAGACTCCATTCAGCTATGTTGTACATAAAATCTGTTTCCATTCCCTCCAATAAGTGTTTATTGCATATAAATCCTGGGACCATCTTCATTTAGTCTTGTAGTTCCTAGGACTTGACTTCCAAAGAGAACAGGAGCAATTATCTTTTGACCTGATCTGTTGTTGCCTATTTACTTTCAAAACTGAAGACAAGGATGTACTGATACCCATAGCCTGTCCTGTATACTGTATGGTTACAATACTCTCAATTGTTCCACACTAAAATGAGCAGCATATGGACTCACCAGGTGTTTGGTTCCAGACAAGATCAGAAGTCATCGTCCCTTTGGGTGCTGGTGTCTTCACTATGAAGAAATTAAACACATACACAAAAATTCAGTCTGCAGCTAGGTAAGTGCTGGTGTCTCACATATGTAATCCTAGCCACTAGGAGGCTGAGGTCTGAACATTGTGGTTCAAAGCCAGCCTGGGCACAAAAAGTCTGTAAGACTCTTATTCCAATTAACAGACAGAAAACCAGAAGTGGCACTATGGCTCAAGTGGTAGAGCCCTAGCGTTGAGCTGAAGAGCTTAGGGACAATGCCCAGGCCCAGAATTCAAGCCCCACGACCACCCCCCCTCCAAAGAAAAGTCTGTACAGTGTAGAAGAAAATCATATTTTTTATCTGCAGTGCTGAGTATTGAAACCATGATTGTCTGCATGCTAGGCACACGATCTACTATTTCAGCTATACCTCCACCTCTTCTATCCCTGCCAGGCCTTTCTTCAATACTGAGGTTTGATTTCAGAAACCTGTGCTAGATGAAGCTGCATAGGAATGAGTCTAGCTTTTGGCAATGCTGCCTCATCACTTGAACCCCTTGTGTGCCCTCAGCATGGCCAGGATTGGATTGATGAGCCGCTGGCTCAACTAGATAGTATTTACTGGGAGGGTTGAGGCCAGATGATAGTAATTGGAAGGCACTCACAGTAGGAATGGCTTTGAAAGGCCATTTCCAATTCACCCGCCCAATACAGTTCAAGGGTTAAAGCATCAGCCAGCAGCCCAAGAGAAGAAGCACAATGCCATACTACTAGTGCATGGGCACACACATGTGTGCAAACACACAAGTTCACAGAAGTAGTTTTGGCTGTGAATTTAAGGACTTGACACTCAAGTTGCAGTCAAAAAATGCAAATCATATGAGACTGTAAAAAATGGTACTAAAGAGTACAATCAACAAGATGAGGGAAAAAAGGGAAGAAAATAACACAAACCTTCATGGTCCACTTATGTGAAGCACAGAGCTCACCAAACTCACAGGATGAGAAAGTTGAATAGTGAGTTGCAAGCTTACAGAAAAGGAGGAAGACAGGGTGGCTTCTGAGCATGGAGGTTCAGATTAAACAAAATGACCCAAAGTTGCCTCACAGCTTAGGCAATGCACCTAACACTACCCAGCTGTACAAAAACAGATATGCTGGCACATCGTATGCTGTGGTTTTTATCCTAATTTTTTAAAAAATCTTAATTCTGGGAGGTCTTCTTTTATGACTAGTTCTCACTCCTTGCTGCAAACCTGTATCATTCTCCAATTCCTAAAATGCAAGGGAACTTTTAACGTTCACAACTAAGAATTTGATTTTAAAAACAATTAAATTTGTTCCGTTTGGTATTGAAGATGCTTTGTAAATCATTCACCTAAGGCCAAACAGGTATGGCTGAAGGGCTTCAAGTCTCTCCAGTAAGAGGTGGTGGAAAACTTTAAGGTTAGTATAATGAACCGCATCAAAGGACATGGCCTTTCCTCTCTTGTTTGCTTTCAAGCAGCTCCTTCTTTACTCTCTTTCTTCCTAGAGCTGTATCAAATGTCTTTCTCACCTGTCTCTCATTGTTCCCTTTCTCCATTCTCTTCCTATACACTGGAATAGGCTATTATTCCTCTTTCAAAAAGCTGTGGAATAGAAAGACTATATTCTCTACAGGTAAGGAGACTATTGCTTTCTCCTGCTCCAATCTTGTGTGTCCAAGTGAATGAGCAAACTTTTCCACCTCACTAAAGTTAAAAGATGAAAGCCACCGTGGAGCTCCTCTAGGCAAACAGATGATTTCAGCAAAGGAAGTTCTGGGGCTTGAATTCAGGGACTGGGCACTGATCCTGAGCCTCCCTATGCTCAAGGCTGGCACTCTTAAAATTTTAGCCACAGCATTACTTCTGTTTCCTGCTGGTTACATTTCTACCCAGGCATGCCTCACACTGTGATCCTCAGATCTCAGCCTTCTGAGGAGCTGCAAATACAGGAGTAAGCAGCCAGTGCCTGGCTCAAATCTAGTCTTAACCAGCTGATCTAAGCAAAAGACCAACATTTAGAAATAAAAACTGGATTAATTTTTTTTCATCTTGGTGTTCTGTAATCATTAAAATCAGAACACAGGGTCTGGTCATTTTCTGTCTCTTGGACCTAATGCACGTTTCACATCATTTGTGCCAATAAGATAGTCATCGGCGTAACTGTGCTCTTGGTATGAAAAAACTCATTCTTCCGTATTTTTCTTGGTCCGCCACAGGGCTTGAACTCAAGAGAATGGATGCTGTCCATAAGCTTTTTTTTTTTCTCAAGACTAGCATTCTATGAGGTAACTGACAGCTTCATTTCTGGCAATTTTGGTGGTTAATTGGAAATAAGAATGTCATGAACTTTCGTGGCTTTGAGCCATGGAGGGGGGAGAGAGAAGAGAAACAGGAGAGAACAAGGAGGGGGGGAGGAAGAGAAAAAGTGGAGAAAGATAGAAGGAAAGGAAGGAAGGAAAGAAGGGAGGGAGGGACAAAGAAAGCAAGAGAAAGCAAGCAAGCCAGCCAGAAAGAGAGAGGGAGGGAGGGTGGGAGGGATGAAGACAGAGAGAGAGAGAGAGAAAGAGAGAGAGGAAGAAGAAGAAGAAGAAGAAGAAGAAGAAGAAGAAGAAGAAGAAGAAGAAGAAGAAGAAGGAGAAGAAGAGGAAGAGGAAGAGGAAGAAAAGAAAAAGAAGAAAAAGAAAGAAAGAGGAGGAGGGAAGGAAAGCAAGAAAACAATCACGGAAGCCATGAACAGCCCCGAAGGAACTGGAATCAGCCTGATCCTACCTTGCAGTGAGAGGAGAAGTGTCCTCCTAAAGCTACCAAGAGCATCCTTTAAGCTGCCAGCTTGGCGGTTACCAGTCTAGGAACCCAAGGCCTTGTCTCCCACTGTTCCCTGTGCAGAGTGGGCGTGCCCGAGAGCGTGGGGGCGGAGCCCAGAGGAAGGGGGCGGGGACAGCACAGCCCCAGTGCCAGGGCCTCTGGCTAGTCTGCTAAGGTCTAGGGGCTTCTTCACTGAGGGAACAGCATAGGATGGGTGAACTAGATCCTGCCAACCACTGGGTGTCATCGGGAAGAGAGGAGACAAGATGAGCTGCTTCCTGTAAACGAGCCCCTGAACTGTAGCGCTCCTCTCCTAAAGTACACTTTTGTTTTTGTGTGTTGGTCCTGAGGCTTGAGCTCAGGGCCAAGGCTCTGTCCTTGAGCTTGTTGTTTTGCTCAAGGGTCTCAACCACTTGAACCACAGCTCGACTTCCAGATTTTCTTAGTAGTTTGGTGGAGATACAAGTCTCATGGCCTTTCCTGCCCTGGCTGGATTTGAGCCGAGGTCCTCAGCATCTTGAGTAGCTAGCAGTACATATGTGAACCACTGGCCTCCATCTGGAAGTCTGATTGTGTGTGTGTGTGTGTGTGAGTGTGTGTGTGTGTGTGTGTGTGTGTGTGTAACCATCTAATATGTTATTCACTGATGATTATTTTCAGGGTGGTGGTGACCCATGCCCTCATTTGCACTGTGTTCCCACAGGACCCTGAGGACACCTCTGTTATAACATTTATTTTTTTTATTGTTGGAGTGATGTACAGAGGGCTTACAGTGACATTCATCAGGTAGTGGGTACATTGCTTCTTTTTGTGTGTGGGGGGGTCATGGGTTTTGAGCTCGGCCTGGGCACTGTCCCTGAGCTCTTCAGCTCAAGGCTACTTCCCTACCCTTGAGCCAAGCCCCACTTCACGTTTTCTAGAAGTGAATTGGAAACAAGAGTCTCAGGTCTTTTTGTGCCCGCACTGGCTTTGAACCTTGATCCTCAGATCTCAGCCTCCTGAGGAGCTAGAATTATAGGCGTGAGCCCCCGCTCCCCCTCTCCCCCCAGTGTACCTTGCTTCTTTTTTTTTCAATACTGTCTCCAATTTATCTTTTCCACAGTACAAATTTTTCACAAACCGTAAGTCCTTTGCAATTATTCAAAGTATGTAAACAAGGGTCTGAATCCCCACACTCCCCACCTCAGTTTCAGCTTGTGAATGTTTTAAGTGATTCAATCAAGCTTTAGCTCTTCCATTCACATAAGGAATCAAGAGGTTTCTCTCCTTAAATTATTTATATTTTTATCATACAGCCTGAAATGCAGTAAATCCCAGTGAAAGCCCTGGGGAAAACAAAACATGATCTTTACAGCAGGACTCGAACCTTTATATTAAATGCATTTTGAAGAAGCATCCCATAATAAAAGCATGGGTTGGGCCGGGAGTTTGGCCTAGTGGTTAAAGCGCTTGCCTAGCATGCATGAAGACCCGGGTTCGATTCCTCGGTACCACATACATAGAAAAAAAAAGCCGGAAGTGGTGCTCAGGCTTAAGTGGTAGAGCTCTAGCCTTGAGAAAGTCCAAGGACAGTGCTCAGGCCCTGAGCTCAAGTCCAGGACTGGCAAAAAAAAAAAGCATGGGTTTTCGTTTCCAGAAATCAAGTCAATTAGAAACCCTAGTTTCTACTTAAAAACCCATTTCGATCTAAAAGTGAAAACAGTCCCCTATCCACAGTCATTTTACAAACTATACAGTTTAACTTGCAGAGATTTTTTTTCCAGTTTGGAAAACAGTAGTGCAATTAGTTTTACTTCTTTTAAGTTATATAGTCCATCATGTAAATAGCTCTGTGGAAAGATAAGAAGATGCTCTGGTAAACAAGAAATTTTTGCAAGCCCATGCTGGCTTACTAGTCCATTAAAGCTTGTAAGTCCATAGTGGCTTTCAACAAAATATTGTATATACATCACCATCAAAAATGCAGAAATAAATAGGCAGGAAATGACTGTAAACTGTCTCATCTCTTAATGATTTTTCAGTAATTGGCTTGATGAATTGGCTCTGTAGTCACTTAAATAAGCAGACAGTAGACAGTTGCCTTGCAGGACATTCCACTATGGCATCCAGTTTCGAAAGCCCCAATGGAGTTAATTGCAGTCCTAAAATTAAAACAAAAATAGGGAGTAGAGGATGGATGGAAAAAAAGTGTACAGGTGCTACCGAAATGGAATCCCAACAAAACAGCCAGGTAGGTCACTTAGACTTCTTCTTAAAAAGGCTTTTGATTTTTGATGGCGTTTTGCTTTTCTCTCCATTATGACAAAGGTCATGGGGGATGCTGCTTATCCTGGTAACACTTGGGGCTTCCTGAACTGGTTTGCTTTCATTGCCAGTGGAGGAACATGATGTGTGACGAGGTTTAGGCACCGGGATGCCACTAGAGAGCTGGTTCATGCTACAGGACTTCTCCAAGATGCCATTGTACACTTTGCTTGCAGGACTGGAGATCATACTCTTCGTTTCTGTCAGACCTACACAATCAGGAGAGCCCCGGGAGAGATCTGCTGTCACGGGTGAATCTCCTCTGGAAGAATCCTCTAGGGAGAGCTCATCTCTGGATATCTTCCGAGGAGACACTGGTTGGTATATCTCGAGGCTTGGGGGAGGAGACTGCTTCCTTCCAATGGAAGAGTTGAAGGAGTCACATTCTGAAGCTGTGTCTGGCACTTCCCATTGCTTTTTGGCAGTGAAATAAATGGCCTCCTCCTCTTCTTCATTCCGATAGAGTGCAGGGCAACTTGACACTGAGAGGATGTCTGGATCCGGGGAAGGCAATGAGTGCTGGGGATGCTGAGGCAGGTGAGGATGACGAGGATTGGCTGGATGAGGAGCATGTGGAGGAAGCTGGGCTCGCTGGGACTGTGGTGAAGAGGGCACAATGCTAGGGCGAGAGGGACACAAGCTGCTGCTTCGGGCTAAAGATCCAGCAGGTTTAGCCACAGTCCCAGGAAATGGAGACACGATTGGGGGTGTGTCTTCATCTAAGTCATCAACCCCTCCAGCAATTGGGTAGGGTGGAATGGAAACTCGGGGCAGCACTACCCAGCTGTGATCTGAATAAAAGGAAGAGGTCAGGCTGGGGAGTCCCGAGTTATGGGCTATCTGAAAGCCACAGATCTTCTCAATCTGTTGCCAGCGAAAAAGTCGTTCTCGTAAACAAGTTGTCAACTCTGAGAGAGCTTTCTTTGCTTCCAGAATCTTGTGATCTACTTCATCTAGGGAGGAGCTATGAGCATCGTGCAGCGTCCCAAAGACGGTGCTTCTCTTCTTTTTAATTTTTTCTGCCTCATCCTTAGCGATAGCTAACTGCATTTCAGCATTCTGTCTTTTGATGTTGTAGTACTGTACTTCTACTTCATGGGTTAACTAAAGCCATTTTTGAAGAGCATCTGGAACAGACCAGCTGCTTCGCAGTTCAAATTCTTTTTCAGCCTTTTTTAGAGCCATGCGAACCTGCTCCAATTCCTGCTCTGCATACTCACATCTGCTCAGTTCACACTCAGCTCCTTCCCTGAGCTCTCTCAGCCGACAGGCCTCCTCCTTGGCATAATTGATTTCATCCATCATTTTGTGCTCTAGATTTTGCTTCTCTACAGCAACATTTCTGTTTTCTTCCTGTGCCTTTTCAAGCCTCTCTTGTAAGTCCGTAAGACTTTGTTCTGCAGTTTGTAGACTCTCTAAGTCTTTCATCATTTTTGCAACATGTTCTTTTGATGTCTTATTCTGTGTATAAGCAAACCAGCATCCTCCAACACCAATTAGAATAGAAACTGTGAGAATAAAATCCTTCATCCAGTTATGAGGTGGACGTGTCAGAGGTCCAAATAAAACCACATCCAGGGCCTTGAGCTGTAGTTTCTGTCTGTGACTCTGGTCGTTGATTTTCAACTGAAAAATCATAAATGAAAGCTCATGTACTGCGATCCTGGGAAGTGATGTTCCTTTGACATTATTGTTTCTAAAATTCTTCTCATATTGTGGGAGTTCCACAAATTCTATCAACCACTGAAGGGGCTCTTCAAGGGTCCAGTTATGAACTTCCGATGCTTTCCATCGCTTCCACAAATCCTCAACAGTAATAGGCTTGTCTTCTCTGTGCAGATGGCTATGCGTATTAGTCGCATCTTTATACTTCATATCTTCTCTGATAAATTCATGGCTTTCCTCTACTTCAATCCCACCATCTTTGTCATCATCCATTTGTTTATGGATCGTCTGAAGAGCTTCCAGACTAAATCTGTCTTCTTCTGTGAAGCATGGTGGACTCAGTGCCATGCAGGGATCTGTCAGCAGAGCCTGGCAATCGCCCGCCACTGGCGCTGGAGAAGCGAGGCCCCGGCGGAGCCACTCAACCATTGCCCGCGGAGGTGTCTGGGCACCAGGTCGCATCCGTCCATGGCTCCGGCCACCAGGAGCCCGAACACCAGCAGCGCAGCCCAGCGCCACCCTGGCAGCCAGCCCAAGGCCGGGGCCGGGGCGAGGGGACCGCGGGGCGGCGGCGCCCCGGCAGCCGGCCACTCGCTGGCCCTGCGAGGAGCCACCATGGCCAGCGACTCCGCGGGCCGCCCCGCCACCCCAGATGCTGCCTCCTGCCAGTCTGGTCCTTGGGACGCAGGCGGCCTCTGGAGCTCGGGTTGCGGCGGCGTTCATTGGCTCGGGTACAAAACAAAACAAAAAAAAGTGGGTGGGAGGCAGAAAGGCACCGCATCTCCAGGCCGTTTGCACGAACCCGCGCTGCTGCCCTGGCGACACCGGGATCCGCTGCTCTGGCTTGCCTCAGCTCCAGCCCAGCGCCGCTGCCGCCGCCGCCGCCGCCGCTGCTGCCACCGCCGCCTCTGCACATTGCCCCCCCCCACCCCCTCCAGCCCGTGCCTGTCGTGGTACCAAGCTTGGCCGGGGACGCCTCCGCCCCGCACACTCTTGCTAGCACACCTATCCCTGGCCCTGTACCTTGCTTCTTGAACATGGTTATCCCTTCCCAGGTTTTCCCTCCCTCAACTCCTCCCAATCCTCTTGTTTTTCATTTATCTTCCTCTCCTTTGTTGTAACATATAATGCCTACTTGCCTGGTTTCTCCTCCAGTGAGTGCCTCAGGGACAGAGACAGAAACATCCTATCCAAAGCATCTAGAAAGGGGTGAGAATGAGGCTTTGTAAACACAAAAATGAGTGAATTAAATTCATACGTATTTTGTGACTGAATTAAACTCAAGTATCTACTGAGTAAATAAAATTCATAAGCATTTGATTAATAGAGCCATACTATTTAATGCAATTGTATGACACTGGAACTTGATAAACTGAGGGGAGTTAAGTATGGTTGAGAGAGATGGGGAAGGAGAGAAGAGGTGACTTTTATCAAGGTGTGTTGTACTCATTAACTGATTGGTTGAATCAAAGCCTGTTTGTAAAACTACTTAGAAATAATCACAGAAGAGGGAGCATCAGCTCCTATCAATCTCACTCTCACTCATCTTGGGATTTCCCTGAGATGGAAAGGTAGTCAGATGTTAGGCCTCTCACAGTGACAAGGGGCATGATACTTGCTTGTTGCCTGCTCCCTGACCTTCCCTGCATGATGTCTTCTCCCTTCTGGCCCCACTGACTACCTGGAAGCCTGTGTTTCGTCTGTGCTGCAGATCCATGTGACACAGTCCCCTGGGGACATCCTGGTGTTCCTGACTGGACAGGAGGAAATTGAGGCTGCTTGCGAGATGCTCCAGGTTCACTGCCGCCGACTGGGCTCCAAAATCTGGGAGCTCCTGGTGCTGCCCATGTATGCCAACCTGCCTTCTAACATGCAGGCCTGAATCTTCCAGCCCACACCTCCTGGGGCCCGAAAGGTGGTTTGTGGCAACCAACATTGCAGAGACTTCACTCACCATCGAGGGCATCATTTATGTCGTGGATCCCGGGTTCTGTAAGCAGAAGAGCTACAATTCCCGCACAGGCATGGAGCCGCTCACTGTCACCCCCTGCAGCAAGGCCTCAGCCAATCAGCGTGCTGGGCGAGCAGGTCAAGTAGCTGCAGGCAAGTGCTTCAGCCTGTACACAGCCTGGGCCTATCACCATGAGCTGGAAGAGACCACATTGCCTGAGATCCAGAGGACCAACCTGGGCAATGTTGTGATGCTGCTTAAGAGCTTAGGGATCCATGACCTGGTGCACTTTGACTTCCTGGACCCTCCACCATATGAGACCCTGTTGCTGGCTTTGGAACAACTGTACGCTCTAGGAGCCCTCAAACACCTTGGAGAGCTCACCACGACTGGTCGAAAGATGGCAGAGCTGCCTGTGGACCCCATGCTATCTAAAATGATCTTGGCCTCTGAGAAGTACAGCTGTTCAGAGGAGATCCTGACAGTGGCTGCCATGCTTTCTGTCAACAACTCCATCTTCTACCGGCCTAAGGACAAGGCTGTCCACGCTGACAATGCCCGTGTCAACTTCTTCCTCCCTGGTGGAGACCACCTGGTTCTGCTAAACGTGTATACATAGTGGGCTGAGAGTGGCTACTCCTCCCAGTGGTGCTATGAGAACTTTGTACAGGTCAGATCCATGCCCCGAGCCCGGGATGTGGAGGAACAGCTGGAAGGGCTCTTGGAGCATGTGGAAGTTGGGCTGAGCTCCTGCCAGGGGGACTACATCCGGGTCCACAAGGCCATCACTTCTGGTTACTTTTACCACATAGCACGGCTGACACCTACTGGCTACTGAACAGTGAAGAAAAGGCATGAAGTGGTCATTCCTCCCAACTCCTCCCTCTTTAAAGAGCAGCCGCCCCGCTGGTTGCTTTACCATGAAGTTGTCTTGACCAGCAAGGCGTTCATGAGACAGGTGTTGGAGATTGACAGCAGTTGGCTTTTGGAAGTAGCTCCCCACTTCTACAAGGCCAAGGAGGTCGAAGATTCCCACACAAAGAAAATGCCCCCCAAAATAGGCAAGACACGTGAAGAACTGGGCTAGAGAAAAGGACAAATGGGAAGGAACACAAACAGATCTTGATTCCAGCACCTTTCCTTTCTGTGCAGTGTTTAATTCCTGTTAAATAAAATTATGTTTTAATAAAAAAAGTCATATTGCCTCACGTGATATGTCCATTTTTTTTCCTGCTCCCTTCAGTCAGGAATTCAGTTGGTTTGGGGATCATAGATGTGAATTTTGCTTTTCCATTTGAAAGTAGGATCAGTAAGGACTGAAAGGATTTGGAAAGAAATGGGTAGGTATTTCCAAGCCAAGAATAATGTCTGCTGTTCAGCCACAATCACCAAGAATGCTCAAATTGCTCCATGCAACAAGATATTATACAAAGGAATTTGATGACAGGAAGCAGTGCTTTGGGCTGAGGGCACAGCTGTGTGGTAAAGACTGCCTAGCACACAGAGGCCCTACCAAAAATTGAACTAAATATCAGAAAAGAAAAGAAATTGCATATTAATTTCAGCACTAGCAACCTTGTTAAGCACATTTGAGGCTGTTCATTCACTCATTGACCTATTGATCCATTCATACCACATAACCACCCATCCATCCATTCAGCTCTCCATCCTCCCATACAGCCAATCATTCATTATCCATTTCTCCATCCATCATCCATCTTTCTATCCATTCATTTGTTGAGGACATTTTGCAAATACATAAGAGAGAACGAAGGCTACCCTGGTAGATAGGGAAAGTGGTACAATCTGTATTAATTTACACAATAGCCACCAGCCACAGATAGCATGACAGAGTACAATTAGTTCCATTGAAATCAAATGAAAATTTCAGGGGGTGCTTAACTACAGAACTTACATTGGATTGGGGAAGACTTATCAATTTCTTTCCAAACCACAGTCCAGCCTTTACTGCTTCTCTTTCAAGTTGAAAAACAAAATTCACATCTGAAATTCTAAAACTGCTTTAATCCTTGACTCAGGCAATCATGGAAAAATGGACATGTTAGGTGAATAAAAAGGCCTTGAGCTCAAGTGCCAGCACCGCTACCCCTCCCCCCAAATATGTCATGAATAGAAATGTAGGTGAAGCCCTATGGTAAACAAGGACAAGGCCAGGACTTTGATTCCCAGTAAGAAACACACACACACACACACACACACACACACACACACACACACACTTCTCATAAATGATTCTTGGTTATCACTAACTCATGTTTGGCTAATGATATGCTGTAAAAATAACAGCTAGATTTCAGTGAATGCTTCCCCTAATATAGAAATTCTTTAATAAAACTGTCCTTGCCTTCATATGCTGCTTTAGAATGTGTAATAGTATGCTTACAGCTTATAACACCTCAGGCCTCCTGTGTTTTACATGTTAGGTACATTTCCTTAGCAGCTGTAGTTTGATGGTTTAAATAGATGTAAGACTTTTACATTTGGCAACTTACAGTAATGTCTTTATAAAGATAAGATCAAAATTTACTGGTAGGCTCCAGTTATTTTGTAAATGGCAAGTGAGAAACTTTATGCATATGGGCAGATAGTGTGAGTGATATTTTGGGTTAAGGTAGGAAGATGTCAAATTCGAATGTAAAGATCATGTCCAAAGTCCACAAGAATGAGCTGGACTGCTTCTCTGGGCATGACTCAGCTACCTCACAGGCCTCTTACTCTCTTTCTCACATAGTTCTTCCCGAAGGGAGACTCAGGTAAAGCAGCCAGATGGCTAGTGCAGGTTGGCAGCAGACTAAGAGAAACTGAAAAGAAGACTTTGAATTTCAGTAATTGTATCTCTCCCCTCTCCTTCTCCTTCTCTCTCCCCCCCTTTCCCTCTCTCTCACCGTCTTCTTCTCTCTCCTCCTGATTCTTTCCCTCCTCCTACACTTTCCTTAATGTGGCACCAATTGAGGACCTAAGGCACTTGTTTGTCTTTTTTCACTCAACATTAGTTCACTACTAATTGAGTTACATTTTCACCCCTAGCTTTTCTTCTGGCTAATTGGAGATGTGAGTCTCATGGACTTTTCTGCTGGGGTAGGCTTTGAACCACTATCCTCAGCCTCCAGAGTAGCAAGGATTATAGTTGTGAGTCACTGGAATCAACAACTGTTGTGTTTTCACATTGAGAGTTAATTGTAGTCCTAGTTTGTACAAAAAGATTGTAAAATATTACTGATAAATTATTAACCCCAAGAAAGCAGCTACTCTCATTTATTTGAAATAGAAAAATCAAATTGCCTGACACTGGTGGCTCATGTTTGTGATCCTAGCTACTCAGGAGACCGAGATCTGAAGATCGAGGTTCAAAGCCAGTCTATGCATGAAATTCCATGAGACTCTTATTTCCAATTAACCACTAGTGTACTAGTCTTGAGCAAAAACTTCAGGGACAATGCAAGGCCCTGAGTTTAAGTCTCAGTCCTGGCATACATGCCCAAGAATTATGACAATGTAAATATCTGACAGGAAAT
Organism: Megascapheus bottae; assembly: GCF_031878675.1. Taxonomy (NCBI): domain Eukaryota; kingdom Metazoa; phylum Chordata; class Mammalia; order Rodentia; family Geomyidae; genus Megascapheus; species Megascapheus bottae. Next base: position 154,428 of record NW_028327646.1, read on the forward strand.
CACTACTTTTAGTTAGATTTGTTAGACAGAATAGGTGAGAGGTTTTCAGTGCCTGATAAATTTTTTTATTAGGTAACTCATGCTTTTGCAATGGTAGATGTTGGAAATCAAGTTTCCATTCGTGAAACAAATACCTGAGAGTGAACTTCTAAAGAGGAGAGGCTTTGCAGGACATTGATGGCTCACACCTGTAATTCTAGCTGCCCAGAAAGCTGAGATCTGAGGATCACAGTGCAAATTGAGCTTGGTTTGAAAAGGGTATGAAACTCTTATCTTCAGATAACAACAAGATGGAAAGAACCAAAAAGAACAGAAATCCTGGCCAAGTTTGAGAGATCAGTGCTGCAGCTTCAAGAGCTATTTCCTGGCAACCAGCTGGTTTTCACCCATCTTCTTCCAGATGGTTTACCAGAGTTCGGCTGGCTCTTGCTCCACTGACCTTCCCTCAGAGCTCAGTGAGGATGCCCCTACCAGCTGGGCTGGCAGCCTGCAGGTGGACTGCAGTCCATCCAAGCCCTGCCCCACGGCCCCACCCACCCGCGCTTAGACACGCCCCTCCTGCCCTGAGGACCATGGGAGCTGCTTGCCTGGAATCCCTGTGGAAAGCACAGTTGGAGGCCAAGGGACAGGGGCTCTTGGTAGACCTACTAAAGGAGCATTTCGAGTTTGTCGTACATTGACTTTACCTTAAAATATGTACTTTATTTATAATTTAAACGTTTATTTATATATAGTTTACTTATAACTAATAATTTGTTCATTCATTTTGTGGGTAGTGGGTCCTGAACTGGGTTAGGGAAAGGTCTGGGTTTTCTTGCTCACGGTTAGTGCTATACCATTTGAGCCACACTACTTATGGCTTTCTGGTGGTTTATTGAAGTCTTATGGACTTTCCTGACTGGGTTGGCTTCAAACCATTATCCTGAAGTCTCAGTCTGCAGAGGAGCTAGGGTTACAGATATGAGCCACTAACAACCGGCTTAAAATATTCTTAATAAATAATTTTGCCATTTTCCATATCCCATCGTTTCAGTCAAGTGAAAACTTTAAAAAAAGGTTGTTACGATTTTACCCAGAGGATTGATTTGACAATTGTAAATTAAATTGATGAAGAGGTCACCATTGAAATTTATACATCACTTTTTCTATCATAAAAGATTAAAATTTCTGGGTAAAATGGAAAATTATGTTTTCAAGATAGTCAAGACTGTTTTTGTTACAGTTTTAGGTACAGAATATGAACATTTGAAACTAGGCTGTGTACTTGGGCACCTCATTCCTGTAATTCTACCTATTCAGTAGACTAAGAGCTGAGGATGGTGATTTGAAGCCAGGCCAAGCAGGAACGTCCATAGTTAACCAGTAAAAAGTGAAAAGTGGGGCAGTCGCTGCTTGGGGACGCGGTGGCGCGGGGGCTGCGTTCTGCGCTCAGGGTTCGCTGTCACCGCCCGTCCCTCTCCGGAGCCCGGGCCCGATGGGACGCGCGTCCGTGCGTGTGGCGCGTGACCAAGACCAAAGATGGCCATGAAGTGAGGTCGTGCAAAGTGGCCGATAAAACGGGCAGCATCACCATCTCCGTGTGGGCTGAGGTCGGCAGTCTCATCCAGACCGGGGATATCATACGGTTGACCCGAGGATATGCATCTATGTGGAAAGGATGTCTGACACTTTATACTGGAAGAGGTGGTGAACTTCAAAAAATTGGGGAATTTTGTATGGTTTATTCAGAAGTGCCAAATTTCAGTGAACCCAACCCAGATTATCGAGGACAGCAGAACCAAGGGGTAAATAATGAGCTGAAAAATAGTAATACCAGTACAGGTACATTTGGACCAGTGGGAAATGGTGTTCAAACTGGCCCCAAATCAAGGGGATGCCAAATTTCATATTCTGGTAGAAGCAATGGCTGGGGACTGACCTATCCACAGCTATCAGGAGCAACTAATAATCACACAGTCATGACCACAATGAGTAATGGCAGGGATCCTCGGAGGGCCTTTAAAAGACGACCTGTGCCAAATAGTCACATGTAGTTTTTGAACTACATGACCTACTTGAACACATATTGCACTTTTATTTATTGTTAACTGTGAAACGTATGTCCTTTATTAGTTTTCTTTTACATTTTTGGTTTGTTAAGACAAGTGGTTGATTTTTATAGCAAAACTGTTAAGCTACTCAAGTATCCTATTGAAGAGTAAGAGCTCTCTGAGAATTAGGGGCATTTACTTAGAGCAAAACTATTAGATATCCTCTTTTAAAAATCTGTACCCATTTTAAGGGTGAGTTACTTGAGATATTAAGCTTTATAGCCTCTGTGAGTCTATCTTCTGTATATGTTTTTGTAATATTTGGCATAAAGTTTAATGGGATATATTGTTTTAAATCCAGCTGTTTACCAGCTAAAGCAACAACCACCAAAAATGAGAAATTTGATCAATGCTAACAGCCATTTTGACTCTAGGAATAACTGACTATATTGACTGCTATTAAGATTTTCCCTAGCACTGAATCATCTAGAATTCTTGAGTTGCCCCCCTCAATTTATCGTAATTATGGAATAAAAGTAATTATTTTGTAAGAAAGTACATTTTCTGTGCTTTCTGTAATGTGGTACTTTTAACATTTGTTTTTAAAACTACTTATTATGTTGGGGGAAAATTTAAAACTAAGGCCTTAAGTATTTAGTTTTGAAACTACCATGTAAAATATTAAAATGTAGTTTGGAGGAGTTGTAAAATCACAAACACTGATTATTAAAAAAAGTGTAAGTAGATATAATGAAGGTGATTTAAATTGAATCCATGTAGCAATTAGCAGTCTTAAGTTGCCCTGGTAGTTAACAGCCTTCAGTGAAAGTGCTAGGTATTTCCCTTTATTTCAGTTGTGTGTATGTGTCCTAATTTTGGAATAGATTGACATTATAAGCAAAAGTTACATGACTCTCAAGAGTGGGTTGCAGCTTTATTAAAAATTTTAACGTGTACTTTATTTATATGTTACAAATGAGACCCACTTTTACTTTTTATTATATGGGTGGATAGCTAGTAACTTTTTTCCTTTGTTAAAGTTTCGCCTCCTCTTTTGAATAAAACTTGTATTAATATTAAAAGATCTTTCTAATTTTTACTCTTTTCTATGACAACAGTGGAGAGCCTATACATCTTCCTGACATTATAACATTAACCTGGAGACTTCTTAGTTTTATATTTGTTGTCTTCCCCCTCCCACTTTTGTTGCTTTTTCCTTCCTACTTCAAATCATACAATAAAGTCATAGCATTTTAAAATTTAAAAAAAAGTGAAAAGTGGAGGAGAGTGGCTCAAATGGTAGAGCACAAACCTTGAGATAAAAGCTACAAGGCAGCACTTAGGGCCTGAGATTGTGTCTATACCAGCACCTTCCCCACCAAAAGACCACCATAAAACATAAGTTGTGTGACATCTAATTACTATACAGGTTACAAACTCATATTTCTGCCTCCAGAGTAGCTGAGAATAAAAGCATGTGCAGCACATCCAACTTCTCCTTCTTGCTTTCTTTGCTTCCCTCCTTCCCTCCCTCCTTCTTTCCTTCCCTCCCTCCCTCCTTCTTTCCTTCCCTCCCTCCCTCCGTCCTTTCTTTCCTTCCTTCTTTCCTTCCTTTCTGTTTTTTTTCTGTTTGTGAGACAAGGTCTGAGACACAGATAGCCTAGCTAGACTTGAATTCTAGATCCTTCTGTCTCAGCTCTCTGGGAGTTGTTAAGACAGAGAAGCTTCACCATACCTGACCTGTTCTTATTGTTACCTACTGTAGTTTAGATTTTGCCTTTTGTAGGACCTTCTATAAATATAACTCTGCATATTGCATGGTTTCATATAAAACTTCCAAGATACTTATAAATTATTAATAAACCCTCTGCATTCTTTTTATATTTTGAAATAGTACTCTATTACATAAACATTCCCCATTTTGTTTATCCATTATCACATTTTATTCATCCATTTATTCCCATATTTATTTATCCATGGACATTGGATTTATTTGTAATTTTGGGTTTGTGATGAATGTAACTGTTATGGATATTCTTTTTCTTTTCCTGTTTTCTCTTTTGGTTTTTTTATACACAGTGGAGTTTGAACTCAGAGGCTTGTGCTTGCCAGGCAAGGTTTGGAATTGATTAATTTTTTGTGGGGGGGAGGTAATCATGGGGCTTGAACTCGGCCCAGGCACCATCCCTGAGCTCTTTAGCTCAAGGCTACTGCCTTAAGCCAAGCCTCACTTCCCATTTTCTAGATGTTAATTGGAGAAGCATCTCAAGTCCTTTTGTGCTGGGGCTGATTGTGAACCTTGATCTTCAGATCTCAGCATCCTGAGTAGCTAGGATTATAGGCATGATCCACTGTGCTTGGCTTGGGATTGATTAATTTTTTAACTGATTGAGCCATACCCCTAGTTAGGTTTTCTCTTGTGATTGTCTGAATAGGGCCTTCCTTTATCCCAGGCCATCCTGAACCTCTATCCCCCCATTTATGCTTCTAACTGAACTGGGATGACAGCATGAATCACCACGTCCAGCTTTTTATTGTTGAGATGAGGATCGCAGTGCAAATTGAGCTTGGTTTGAAAAGGGTAGGAAACTCTTATCTTCAGTTAACAAGAAGATGGAAAGAACCAAAAAGAACAATTTAGAAGACATGAATAAAGATGAATATGAAGAAAAAGAAAAACTAAAATCATAAAAATTGTCACCATCCAAAAACATTAACCACTAACTTACATCCTTCAATAACCAGATGGTTTGCTGATATATTTGAATGTTAATATGTTCAGATGATTGCTTCCTAAATACAAGTACTGCTGGGGCCAGCCAGCAGTGAACCAGGGTTCACAAATTGGGATTCCTGAAATAGGGGGCAGGGACTAGGAAAAAATAGAAGAGAGACAAACAGATGGGGTTTAGGAGGGCTACAGCCAAAATCAGGAGCCACAGCTTAAGAAGACAGTAGCCCAAGACTGTAGCCCAGTTTATTTCCAGTTCTGACCTTAAATACACTTGTTTAAACTAGGGAACTGCCAGTGGCTACATTCGTACAAACAGTATCAAGTCTCAAATAGGTTGAATGAAAAGCGATCAAGTCCCAAATAGGTTAAATGAGAAGCTATCAAGTCCCAAACAGGTTAAATGAGAAGCTATTGACACAGCCCAAAATCATGATAAGAGCTTACTTCCTTGTGTACTCAATTGTGCGGGTCCAAGGTCACTGACCCCACAGTCACAGTTACTGACCCCAATGTCGGTCCCCAACAAAGTACCTATGTGCAGATATAATTATAAAATCTACTGCCTGTCTGTCTGTCTATCTATCTATCTATCTATCACCTGGTACTGGTATTGAGGCTTGAACTCAGTTCTTGTCTTCCTGCCTTCCTTTTTTCCCCAATGTATTCCTGGGTGCTATGATTCTGTATATCAGGAAGTTGTGTCTAGACATAGGTGTTTGGATTACTGGTCAGTGGGTCCACATCCTAAAAAGACATATTGGTTGTACATGATCATATATATGAGCCCTTGTATTCATGTGCTTTTTGTTTCACATACATGCTTCTCACATTTTTCTGTCCCATTGCTGCTAAGAGAGGAAGTACAAGCATCTTGTCAGAATGTGATCCCTACATCTCCCCATGGCTCATTGCTCATCCCATTATTCTGCAGACTTCTTCCTTTGTTCTTTTAAAGAAGTATGCTGCTCAGTCCTCTGAGGCTGCAAGTCTAACAACACAAACTGCAGAAAAGGCACTAGTGTTAAGTGAGGAATCCAATTAAGTTCTAAAATGTTAGTTGACAGAAATTTGTAGTCATCTTCTTTTGAACCACAATCCTCAGATCTCAGCCTCCTGAGTAGCTAGCATTCATTACAGGCATGAGCCACTGTGCCCAGCTAGAAATTTTCTTCTTAATGCAAATCAAAATAACATTGAGATTTCACCTCACCCCAGTTAGAATGGCCATTATCAAAAAATCAAATAACAACAGACGCTGGTGGGAATATGGCCAGAAGGAAGTGCTACTATACTGTTGGTGAGAGTGTAACTCCTTCAACCACTCTGGAAAGCAGTATGGCGATTCCTCAAAAGACTAAACCTAGAGTTCCCCTATGACCCAGCAATTCCCCTCCCTGTCATTTACCCAATAGTCCAGAAACAAGGCCATACAAAAGCTACTAGCACAACGATGTTCATCGCAGCATTATTTAACATAGCTAAGATATGGAACCAACCCAGATGCCCCTCAGTATATGAATGGATCAAGAAGATGTGGTATTTATACACAATGGAATTCTATACTGCCATCAGAAAGAATGACATCACCCTGTTTGTAAGGAAATGGAAAGACTTGGGGAAAAAAAGCATATTAAGTGAAGCCAGACCCAAAGGAACATAGGCTCCCTTTGTAATAATTAGTACACATCTACGCATCTCCTGGCAGAGATCAAAAGCTCAAAAGGTAAGTGCATCTGACCATATAGGATGAAACTAAACAAAATGAACTCTAGGATATGGAAACAGAGGTTTATCTTTGTGATTGTTGTTATGAAGTTATTTCTTTTCTCTTTTTTTTCCCTTGTGGTTAATTTTATGTGGTTACTGTATCTGACTTTGTTACCTGGTGTATTGTATATATGTTTGTATACCTGGTGTATTTGAAAAAGAGAAGGGAAGAAAGAAAACAAGATGATTGGGAGGGGGTGGAGGATGGGGGAGGGGAACAAAAACATGAGAAGGGGTATCAATGTTGAAGAAGTAATATTCCCACTATCTGATGGATGTAACTGTAACCTTTGTATACATTATCCTGAAGATAAAATGCAATAAAAATAAAAAAGAAAATTTTCTACTCAACAGATTGACTATTACATTAAATGATCAATCAAATGATAGATAATAAAGGTAAGCTTAGAAGGTAGATCCAAGGAATAATTACAATAGCATATTGAATTTGCCTTTTTCTTTATAGGTCAAAAGTTACCTTGTAAATTGACCATTTTTTATCATCAAATTCTATGAATGCCACAGAATGGGGTTCCATAATGAGTTTCAATAGGGCTTACAGGAGGAAGGAAATGATAATGAAGCTCACTCAGAGACAATGTACTAAATCCAGGAAAACAAAGTTTGTGTATAGAAATGGCTATGGGCAAATGAAGAATAACATTTTTTTGCTAGAAATGTAATAAATTATTCCCTTAGGTGTCACGCTTAATGTTGAGAAAGCTATTTGGAAAGAGTCTGATCACTGGACCAAAATACAATCTTAATTCTACATGCTCACAAGGCCATTCCTTTCTGATCTTGTCAGGGAAAATAAGACAGTATAAAACTCCTTACCAGCAGGAAAGGGAAAAACCATCTAAGGAAATATTGTCCATTCTGAGAGTTATAGATACAGTGAAAATTTGATAAAGAATTAAGCTAACCTCAAAGAATGTTAGTGTGGGCATCTAGGAGGAAAAGGAATCCTTAATGAAGGTTACAAATGGTAGACTAAGTCTTTAATGAGGAAAAGACTTGCCAAAGTAATAGAAGAAATACTTTGGGAAAATACCTATTGTTGAGGTGAAAGAAATTGGAACAAGGTGTTTATAGGTTATTCATGTGAAGTACACAATAACGTGCACCTTAAATTTGCTCATTTTGGTGTTGTTTTTTTTGCCAGTCCAGGGTGTGGATTCAGGGCCTGAGCACTGTTATGTGGTAACTAGGAATTGAACCTGGGTCTTCGTGCATGCTAGGCAAGCACTCTACCACCAGACCAAACTCCCGGCCCCTCATTTTGATATTTTTTTAATGGCAGTCCTGGTGCTTGAACTCAGAGCTTGGGCACTGTCTTGAACTTTCTCAAGGCTAATATTCTACCACTTGCGCCACAGCACCACTTCTGGCTTTTTCTATGTACATGGTACCAAGGAATTGAACCCAGGGCTTCTTGCATGCTAGGCAAGCACTCTACCATGAGGCTATACTCCCAGCCCTCATTTTGGTATTTTGTGCCTCTCTCTCTCTGTCTCTCTGTCTCTCTCTCTCTTTGTCTCTCTGTCTCTGTCTCTGTCTTTTGCCAGTCCTGGGGCTAGAACTCACAGCTTGGGCATTGTTCTTGGGCTTTCTCAAGGCTAGCACTATATCACCTGAGCCACATCACCATTTCCAGCTTTTTTTCGGTGTATGGGATACTGAGGAATTGAACCTAGGGATTCATACATGCTATATGAGCACTAGACCATTAGAATACTACTGCTCCCAATTCCAGCCCTACTGTTTCTTTTTATTCTGCTAGCTTACTTGTGTCAAATTAATAACCAAAATGTTTCTGTGTGTGCATCTTACATGATACTCAGTACATATTTAAATGATGAAGATCTAGGTCATTGAAGTAATACCTGAAGGAAAAATAAAAGTATTCCAATAAGAATTACATTGAACACTTGAGGAAATATACTTTTGTTATTTCTTATTTAAGGATTAGTGTTTTTTTGCTGTAAATACCATGATTTATCTGACTTTACAGGATGTGACTCAGTATATTGCATCACAAGAGCAAGACAGTTGTGAGGAAACATATCCATCCTTTGGTATGTTCATTATTTATATTCTATCTTCTCGTATAAGTGGGTTTTGTATTTTCAATAATATAGCCAAAGGAATTTACTTCCAAGACTACCCTGAACAATTAATAGGTCAAATCAGCAACTGCTATAATTATTTTTGCAAGTATGAGTACTTACTAAAACACTTAAGAAATATCAGCATCATATTAAGTATGATCTTTAGAGTTATGCTCAAAATGTGTGATTGATTTGTGCTTCTGATAATAAATATGCCTCATGTGATAAAACTTTAAATCCAAATCAAAGACTGACTAATTAGTCAGAATTAAGAATCCTATTTTGTCATTAACCCTTAGCTTCTTATCAAAGGGAAATAATTCTTAATGGCTCCCAATTCATAATTTCATATTAAAATCATTAATGCCAAAGACTGGAACAGAAATATATCATGTGGTATGCGTACCTTCAATGTGTGGATTGAGGGAGAGAAGAGTCTGACATGTGTCTGAAGGAGATGATTGGGAAGGGTGCTGAATATTACAAAAAAAAACCCAGAATATTTCATTTTAATGAATTGGATCAGAAAATACAACCACATTTTTATAGACTGATATAAATATAGCTTAGCATAGATTCACACTGGACTTTCTGCTGTGAGTATACACAGATGAAAGACCCTGTATAGACTATAACCAAGTGGAAGAAAACCATTAATCCATATATCCAATAGAAACTTAGAAATCATGGCTTCATGCCATGTTAAAATTGTGTTGTGTATTCAAAACTGAATCAGTTTCCCTTTCTGAATAGTTACCTATGGAGACACCATCAGGAAACAAACTGTCCCGTCCAGCGGGATGTCAACTAGGGCCAAGAACCTAGAGGGAGGAATGAAAGGGACAGGAGACACGAAGAAGGCAGCAAGACAAGCGTTCTGATCAAGCTGCAAATTTTATTTTTCACACAGGGGTTTATATGCCTCTTCAGGAGAGGCAGGAGGGGGTTGGGGTGTGGGAACCGCTTGGGGCAGGGGGTGTGGTAATGGGATGTTTGCTTCTGCTCCGGGTAGAAGCCAGGTGGTAGGATGTTTGCAGTCTGCAGGCACCAAGAATTCAGGGAAGGGGAGAATGTCTCCGACATATCCTCCCTAAACCTTAAAATAAGTGAGGGCGAGGATTTAATCTGAGTGGGGGAACAGAGGCCCTAATAGTGAGAAAGAAGCAAGACACACTAGCTGATGTGTCTGTCTTTTGCTGAGGATGCCAACTTATTGGGCGCGTCCCACCCCGCAGGAGCTCAGGAAACAGCTGTGTGGTGGTGGTGGAGTCAGGAGGCAGCAGCTCAGCTTTGTGTCTCAGGAACTCCGATGGAATGTCACACCTCCTGCTGGATTGCCTGCAAATTTCTGCGCAAACTGGTTAAAGAAGCTTAACCTAAGGCCTGACTTTAGTGAATTCTCCCAATGATTCCCTGGTCCCTTTATCTAAAGGGGACTGATGGGCAGAGGTTCAGCTTCTGTAACTTCAAGCTGACTCAGGGGCGTTGTCTCTATACTTGACCAGGAACCTTAAAAAGCTTAGCCTATTTTACCAAGGGGTTGCCAGGATTAGCTATCAGGAACAATGATTTGCTCCAACTAGATCATATTTGACATTTAACAACTGCACAAACCTTCTTTAGCTACAATAGTTAGCTTACTTAGCACCCATTTGCAAAGGCATTTTCCTGATTGTCTGGGGAACTAAATCTCTGCAACCTTAAACAATGCTTTAGTTGTCAGATCCACAAACTTTCCTGAATTTGTGGCTGGAGTCAAATCAAACTTTACTCAGTTAGGACTTTAAACTACCCATTATCACAGATGATTGACAAGTTCCTGCCCAGTTTTGGAAGGCACAGGCATTAGTAAGGCATGCTTACAAACTATTCTATGACCTCCCGGCTCTGATTAATATTGAATGGCCAAGCACGAGTGACTCTAGGATCTGACACCATCTCTGCCAACCACGCAGAGGCTTTCTGCATCTGGATACTTCATTGTCCCAGTAGTGTCTCTCCACACAGGGATAAACATCCCATTGGCATTTCACTTGCTTGGTTGCTGGACTTGAACTCGGGGCCTGGGCACTGTCCCTCAGCTCTCCAGCTCAAGGCTAGCACTCTGCCACTTTGAGCTCCAAAGCAACTCTGCCTCAATTAGCACTCTGCTGCCAGATTAGACACCACAGTCTCACAGGGACTTTGCTTTGCCCGAGCTGGCTGGAAACTGCAGCTTTCAGATCAATGAGTCCTACAAAAGGCCAAGTTACTCCAATTAGAAGCAACAAGGTGGTCAACTCAGAAATAGTCTCTAAGCATGAGCTTACCTAGAACCTGGTAAAAGCCAAGTTACATCTGAATAAGGATTGCTGTCCTTCTCCATGGGCCAGCTGGAAATTGCTATAAGGAGACTTTATAAGAGCAGGCTAAATAGCAATTAAGCAATCATTTTGGTAGTCCTAATTTTCCTTTTTTCTCTTTCTTGAAACAAACATTTAGGACAACTTCACTTTCAAACTTTGTTCAGAAACCCATTTCTAATGTTCTTTAAAACGTTTACACTTTTTAACTTAAACACTTAATATTTTAGTCTTCATTTGCATTTGAAAAACCTTTAAGGGCTCAAGGCACTCCCTTTTCTACAGGTTTCCTAGGGCTCAAGGAACGCCCTTGGACTTCAGGCCTCCTTTTAGAAGAGGCATTTTTTTTTCTTTCTTTCCTTCAGTTAAAATTGCTGCCTAGAACTCCCACAGTTTAAACCCAAATATGTTTTTCCTTCATGCAAGAACTACAAACATCATCAGTGCACCAAAAGTCTAAGTCTGGACTTAGTTTCCTCCTTTTTCTAAGATACATTCAATTGCAATCCAGTAACATGAAACCAAATCATACAGAGATAAACCTTTAAACATTCCTTTAAAATACTAAGCACATTATCCACATTTTACCATTAGATTTCTAGTGTCAGTTTGCAAGAAAAGACAAAGTTTCTGACGTTAATGAACAATTTTACATTTAAATCTCTAATACATGTCTCCAAACTTTAACTTAAGGTAATAAATCCCAAATTCCCTAATACCTCTGTGCTAAACAGGATACAATATTTGCAATGTAAACAGCTGTATGTATTGCAATACCAGATTTTTAAAATGCAGATTTCAGGATCTTTAGAAAAATACTTTTTACCAGTTTTTCTTTAAAACAATGCAATAATACTTTTAAGACATAGGAAACATTCAAACCTAATAATTTTCTTGAAGTTTAGACTTAGATTTACCCAATTCCCTTTGTGTTTAAATATGAGCTCAACCATTGTTTTATAGAGCATGCTGACAATTTAACCTTGAACATGTTCACTCACACCCATTCGTACACACATTCATACCCAAAGATCTTAAAGCACGCAAAATTAATATCGGCCGTTCATTTTCCGGAAATTTTAGTATCAAGGTGTTTTTTCTTGTTGTTGTTGTTTTTGTTGTTGTTGTTTTTGCAAAGCTTATTCTTGGAGGTGACAACCAGGTTTTGTTGTTGTTGTTGTTGTTTTTGTTTTTAAACAAAGCTTTCTAACAAGGCAACTTAGCTGAAATTTATTCTTCCAGAGCTTGTTTCTGATATCAGACATATTACTTTTTGCAGATGAAGGTTGGGTGGGAGTCTTAAACCTAGGAGAACTAAGACAAGTCTGTGTCCTGTCACCAAGTGTCTCTAGACTGTCACTTCAGCAGGTTGTAGGAAAAAGGAAACTGAACGAAGCCTGCAGCTGCTTTGTCTGGCCTCTGCTCACCTCAGCTGCAGCGGATTGGATGGGGCCATACCAGGCCCGTGTGGAGCCAAAACTTTTTACTTCCCAGAAATATTCAAATAGATAACAAGGATGTGTGCTTGAGTACACGCAGAAAAACCATAAGGATCCATATTTAGAACTGGTACCAATTTTAAAGACAAAACTGGAAAAGGAAAAATATGTAACACGAACAAGACAGAGAAGAGACTGCTAAACTTTTGATGGCATGCCTGGCCTTAAACTACCAGCTGGCAGATGGAGTCCATCCTAACACACTTAACAAAAGGCTCTGAAACAAAATCAGACATTGACATATACTCAATCAGATATACTTAACACAAAAACACGAGCTCAGGCGAATGTTTTCACCAAACAGCTATTTTTAGATTTAGACATGTCTTGCTGGTGGGACTCTCAGGAATGCTCTGTTATCCACAAGAAACTCAGAAGGGGGGGCGGGTCAAGGCGTCCCTTGACCACCCAGGCCTCTGTATTATAAAAATAAAACAAAACAGAACAAAACAAAACAAAATACATACAGGGGGTCGGCCGATACTTACCTCTGGAGGCCTTTGCTTTTCACCTGGGCATCTTTTAAACGTTAATGTCCTTAGGGGCTGATGAGTTAACTTGCTTAATCAATCTCTCGGGCAGCCATCTCGGTGCCGATTGTTTTTGATCCAGGACACAGGCTGAACCGCGTCCCCAAATGAGTACTGGATCTGGACCATTCCAGTTATTAGTGAGGGGGTCTCGCCACATCACCATAGGCGGAGACGTATCTAGAGAAGGGTGCCAGTGGCGGTCTGCAGCCAAATGATCATTATTATCCAAAGTCAGAAAACTTAACACAAAGAGTGCATGACTTAATCGATCACGGGGGGAAGCAAAGGATAAAGAAGTGGATTTAAGCCGCGTAAGCCAAGTTTTTAGCGTTTGATGGGCTCTCTCAACAGTTCCTTGACCTTGTGGGTTATAGGGGATTCCTGTAATGTGATTAATGTGAAGCGCTTCACAAAACTGTCTAAATTTTATATAAATTATTAGGAATTGATAAAAGACTTGGGAGCCCTGGTCGGGTCATTCCCATGGGCATACTGCAGGGAGATCATGAAGAAACCTGTATTTGAAACTTGTATTTGCCTGATCCTTATTAATTTTAGTAGCTCCAATTGTTTTCCCGGCCAATAGGTCATTGCTCCACCCACAGGGTGGGGGGCATGCAATTAGACTGTGGCCCCTAGAATTGGGGGAGCAGTTCTATGCTAATTGTTTCATAACTAATGCAGTCATCATAAAATGCCACAACATCCGTATCTTGTCTCTCCATAACAGCGGCTGAATGGCTCTAGTCAGGACAGGGAGCAAGCCAATTACTAAGATGCTGCTAGGCCAGCTACACCCAAGAGCTGGGGCCTGTGGCCGTTTCTAGTTTCTGGGAGCTTAAGGCCTGAGAGGATTGCTGATGAACCAGGCTTTGGAGGATGGTTTTGGCCCAGGGCAAATTAGGCCCATTTTTGGAGACTGCTTTCTTAAGCTCTTTTAGGGCAGGTCTATTGCCCCCAGGGTTAGCATTTATCAAGCATGGTGGGGAGGAGTAAAATGGTGCTTAACCCGCCCTTTCCTTTCAGGGGAGGAGCTGCCGCGATATGGCGGGTTAACCTCCTCTTCCGGTTTAACACGAGGTGAAGCGTGGGAGTAAAACGGCGGAGGCTGCTCTGCCCTCCAATTGTCTGCCGCAAATTTTGGGGCAGGAGCACTTGGTGTAGGGCTCTGGGGCCCGATCCCAGGATCAAAGGGGCCCAAAAATCCCTCCTCAGGGTGAGGCTCTAAAACCTGAGCAGCGGGAAGGCTAACTCTCCACAACTCTGAGCACTCTTTACTTAAAGTTTCCTTGGCCCTAGATGCCTTAAGGGCAGACAAGGTCGGATAGACCCCGAGGGGAGGATCCTCTCCCAAGTTTATCTTCCTACTTCTCACCAGGAGCTCCACGCGGTCCCATGCAGCCCAATTGAAAAGAAAGGCCACCATTAACATAGCGCATGTTAAGGCCTCCCAGAGATCTGAAATCTCCATACCTCTGCTTTTAAATCTGGACGCTATGAGCACCGGTTAATTTTGTAGATCTGACCTGTCCTGAGCCACCAACAAAATATTATCAGAGTGTAGGGAAATTGTAAAAAAGCAATCTTTAAGATCAATGATCATTTTATCTACATAAAAACAATTCCTTGTCAAACACATTTGGTAAAGGCTATTTACAGCATACATGGCCAAGCATGCACTATTTACAGTTTCAAGCAGAAAATCTTCCTTATTTGACCACAATTGTAATAACTACATGAATCTGATCTCCAGCTTGGCTCTGGGTTACCGGGAAAGCTAAGAAGGTTTGGTTTTTCAAAAGCAAGGTGGCAGAGTTCTAAATCGAGGGAGGGAACGCAACTCTTAAGGAGTTGAATATGTTCCCGTCTATGTTGGAGTGATCGCCGCAAGGCTGATAAATCAGGCATAGGGGGATCGGGCTCGTGGAGAGCCGGGGCATGAGAGAAGGGGGTCGGGAGGCCTGTCGCAGTACCTCCTCACCGTACTTAATTCTTTTTAACCCAAATTCTTCGTGTCTTGAGAGCCTATGAACAATTCCTGTGACGATGATGCCTGTCCCATGGTCAGTCACTTACCTTTCGCCGTCTCCACTCAGCGTTGACCGAGATGTCTCGGGCGGGCTACTCCGAGCTGGTCACACAATCACTTGGATCCAAGGTTTCCTGGAAGACAGCGTTCCTCAGCCTCTCGGGCACTCGAGCCGCACGTTGGGCGCCATTTGTCCCGTCCAGCGGGATGTCAACTAGGGCCAAGAACCTAGAGGGAGGAATGAAAGGGACAGGAGACACGAAGAAGGCAGCAAGACAAGCGTTCTGATCAAGCTGCAAATTTTATTTTTCACACAGGGGTTTATATGCCTCTTCAGGAGAGGCAGGAGGGGGTTGGGGTGTGGGAACCGCTTGGGGCAGGGGGTGTGGTAATGGGATGTTTGCTTCTGCTCCGGGTAGAAGCCAGGTGGTAGGATGTTTGCAGTCTGCAGGCACCAAGAATTCAGGGAAGGGGAGAATGTCTCCGACAACAAACCATGCATGTTTGCATTGTATTGACATGACAGAGAAGGAATCTGTCAGCAAAGAATTTTAGCTCTAGAACCCCTTCCAGTGAAGATGTTGAGAAGGATTTACATTTCCTTTGTTCCTGAGATGGAAGCCAGAAGGAAGAAAATTCCCTACTCAGACAACAGGTTCCCTAATATGACATTGATCCTCCATGGAAAGAAAGCTGACAGACGAGTGAATCTCTAGAAGGATCATCATCCAGGGAGACGAGCAGAGCATGCCTACATTCATCATTTTATCCTGACAGTCAGGGGCTGAGCAGGTGTCAGCTAGAAAGATACCATTATCCTGGCATCTACATTGTTATAATGAACAGAAAGGAATGACAGCGGGAGGACAAGGAGATTTCTCACATTTAAGAAGCAGCTCTTCTTGGGCTAGGAGTTTGGCCTAGTGGTAGAGTGCTTGCCTAGCATGCATGAAGACCAGGATTTGATTCCTTGGTGCCACATACACCCAAGTGGTGTTTTGCCTCAAGTGGTAGAGAACTAACCTTGAGGAAAAAGCCTAAAGACAGTGCTCAGGCCCTGAGTTCATGCCCCAGGACTAGCAAAAAAAAAAAAAAAAAGAAGTAACTCTTCTTACCCTATACAGCTTATACTTTTGTTAATCAAGAGGCTGGGAATTGGTAGGTCCAGGTTCAAAGCCAACCCATCACAAAAGTCTGGGAGACTCCCTATCCACAATAAGTAGTAAAAAAAAAAAGGAGGCAGACAGTGTACCTCATGAGGTAAAGGCCAAGTGTGGTATAGAAAGGCGAGAAAGAGTAAGAGAGGCCCTCAGTTTAAAGGCTGAAACCAGCTAAATCTGAAATCCAAAGAAAGAAAGATAAAGGGATTAAGCAAGCAACTGTCCTTTTGCCTTTTTTTTTAAAGCTTATTATACTTTTTTTATTCACAGAGGAAAGCTGTAAATGGTATTTTCTTCTGTTTTTGGCTGTTGGCTTGGATTCTGGGCTTGGGTGCTGTCCCTTAGCATTTCAGTTTAAGGCTACTGCCCTACCCCTTGGCCACAGTGCCATTTCCCATTTCCTAGTGGTTAATTGGAGAGAAGAGTCTCACAGTCTTCAGGGTCTTCAGTGCCTGATCTGGCTTTGAATAGAGATTCTCAGATCTCAGACTATTGAATAGCTAAGATTACAGGCATGAGACACTGTGCTTGGCTGTAGTTTCCTTCCTTCCTTCCTTTCTTTCTTTCTTTCTTTTTCTTTCTTTCTTTTTTTCTTTCTTTCTTTCTTTCTTTCTTTCTTTCTTTCTTTCTTTCTTTCTTTCTCTTTTCTTCCTTTTTGTTTTTTGCCAGGCTTACGACTTGAACTCAGGGCCTGAATACTGTCCTTATGTTCTCAAGGACAGTGTTCTAGCCCTTGAGTCACAGCACCACTTCCACCTTTTTCTATGTATGTGATACCGAGGAATCAAACATGATACGTGATATGGGATAGGCAAGCACTCTTACCAATAGGTCAAACTCCTGGCTCAAACATAGTATTTAAAGCTAATGTACAATCTAAAATATATCAACAACTCAAAACATTGAATCACTCCAAAACTAATCTCCAAAGTAACACCCATCCCATTAAAAAATGGGCCAAAGACTTAAAGAGAGTCTTCTCTGAACAAGAAACAAAAATGGCCTATAGACACATGAAGAAATGCTCAACATCTCTGGTCATAAAAGAAATGCAAATCAAAACAATTCTAAGATTCCACCTCACTCCAGTTAGAATGGCCAGGATCAGGAAAACGAATAATAACAGATGCTGGAGGGGATGTGGCCAGGAGGGATCACTACTACACTGTTGGTGGGAGTGCAAACTCGTTGAACCACTATGGAAAGCAGTGTGGCAGTGCCTCAAAAGGCTAAACATAGAACTCCCCTATGACC
This sequence comes from Megascapheus bottae, assembly GCF_031878675.1. NCBI lineage: Eukaryota > Metazoa > Chordata > Mammalia > Rodentia > Geomyidae > Megascapheus > Megascapheus bottae. The sequence goes on from NW_028327646.1 coordinate 171,887, forward strand.
CAGCAATTCCACTACTTGGCTCTTACCCAATCATCCAGAAACAAGGGCATACTAAATCCACTAGCACAACAATGTTCATTGCAGCACTATTTACCATAGCAAAGATAGGGAACCAACCTAGATGTCCCTCAATTGATTTTGATCAACAAATTGTGGTATTTGTACACAATGGAATTCTATGCTGCTGTCAGAAAGAATGACATCGCCCCATTTGATAGGAAATGGAAAGACTTAGAAAAAATCATATTAATTGAAGTAAGCCAGACTCAAAGGAACTTAGGCTCAATGGTTTCCCTCATTCATCATAATCAGTAGAAACCTTGGGCTCTACTAGCAGAGATCTGCAATAGAGCAAAATCTTGATACGTAAGGCCATATAGTATGAAGCTAATTGAAAGGACCTCCAGGATATTGAAACAAAAGCCATATAACGAATGATTGTTGTCCTTAATGTACTATGTTGTCTCTCATCTCCTTTGCTGTCCCTTGGGTACCTCATATTGTTACAGTATCTCACTTTGTTATCTGATATATTGAATTTATTTGTATTTGGTTATTTGAAATTTGATAGGGAAGGGGGGAAAACCAAGACGGGTGTGGGGTGTGGGGGGAAGTGTAATGGGTACCAAGACATGTGAAAGGGTATCAATGTATGTGAATTAATGCACCTTCTATCTGGCAAATATCATGTAACCCTTTTATTAATTACAATAAAAAAATTTAAAAAAAGAAAAAAATAAAGCTAATGTACAGAAGAAAATTTCCATTGAACTCTCTCACATGATTTACTGCTTTCTTGCCAGAGAAAGCTTTTCCTTAATAAATAGATTAATACCCTCTTGGGTCCTTTTGTATCTAGGAAAATACTTGTTTTTCTTCTTGTTGGTGTTGCTTGTTGGTCATGATCCTATGGCTTTAACTCAGAGCTGGGCACCTACATGTTTTTGCTCCTGGTTAGCACTTTCCCATTTGAGCCACAGCTCCACTTCTAGTTTTTTGGAGGTTTGTTGGAGATAAGTCCCATAGACTTTGATTCCTAAGCTGATTTCAAGCAGGGATTCTGAGACCTCGGCTTCCTGAGTAGTTAAGATTACAGTTGTGAGCCACTAGAGCCCAGCTGATGATACTTTTTCTTTTGCTTAATTCAGTATTAGGATCCCTCTGATTGTATCAATATCATCTTTTGAGACATAAGCAATTTTTCTTCTAGAAAGTGTTTTCATATTTTATTTCTAGCCCAGTGAATATATTAGTACTTAAAATATGTATTTGATACTCAACTATAGTAGTTTAAGTTAAATAAAGAATAAACACAAATATAAAAGCTCTGATTTTCTCTTTATAATGACTTCAGTGTGCAAGATGGAGTTTTAATATCTGTGAAAACTACTTTTATTTCCTCTGGCATCTGTTAAACCACATCTTGTAATTTTTGGGGGTGGGTCATGGGTCTTGAACTCGGCCTGGGCACTGTCCCTGAGCTCTTCAGCTCAAGTTTACCACCCTACCCTAGGTGTTGTCCTTGAGTTCTTCAGCTTCCCTACTCTTGAGCCAAGCCCCACTTCCCGCTTTTGAAGATAAAGTGTCTCAAGTCCTTTTGTGCTGGGGCTGGCTTTGAACCTTGATCCTCACATTTCAGCCTCCTGAGTAGCTAGGAGCTGATGTAAACACCTGAGAGTCTTTTATTGCAAGCTTGAGCCTGGGCTCCTAATCATCAGCCACACAGCAGGTTAAAATTGAGAGCCCCGACCCTTCAGTTAGCAGGGGTTTTTTTAGTAATTTGACCATAAGGCACAAGCTGGCTATATGCAAGAGGCCAATAAAATTGTAACATTTCCACCTGGTTTCTTGCCTTTGTTCTTCTGTCAGGAATTTACAGCCCACAGCTTACTCAGGAAATTAGGGGGAAATCTAGAGAGGGGTCTCTTCAGTCTACTAGATTCCTTCTTTTTTTTTTTGCCAGTCTTGGGCTTTGAGCTCAGGGCCTGAGCACTGTCCTTGGACTTTCTCAAGGCTAGAGCTCTATCACTTGAGCCTCAGTACCACTTCTGGCTTTTTTGTATATATGTATGTGGTAACGAGGAATTGAACCCGGGTCTTCGTGCATGCTAGGCAAGCACTCTACCACTAGGCCAAACTCCCAGCCCTAGATTCCTTCTTAGAGAGGATACTTTCTGGCACTAATTTGATCACTGTGTGTGTGTGTGTGTAGTAAGGCTTGAAATCCAATCCTCAAAAACTTGCTTGGTTGTTTACTTATGGCTGGCTCTGTACCACTTGATCCTCTACTTTCTAGTTTTTTGATGACTAACTGAAGGTGAAGTTCTTCTATATTTACCTACCCCTGGTAGCTATGAACCAAGATCCTCTGAGCCTCTTGAGTAAATAGGATTATAAGAGATGAACTACTGGCATGCATATCTATTGGCATGGGGTTTCTTTCTTTTATTCACATGTAAGAAATGTCAGAGGAAAACAAATGACTTATAATTAGGACTACTCAGATAAAACACTGATGTTTAACACATGGGTTAACATTCGCTATGCTCATCAACCTTCCGTATGATTTCAATCTTTTATCTCTATAATGTGTAATTAGATTTCTTGAGCCCTATTTTTGGCAATAATTAGATCACTTACAAGAAAGTTGGTTCTTCCTCTCTTGGTTTTATAAATTGTTGGATATTTCAGGGCAGGATTTATGGAGTGTTAATTTTGCCCTGCTGTAGCAAGGCATCTCTGATGTCCTCTGTTCTGTAAAGACATCACTTCCTGGCAGTGTGTGAACAATAGGTAGTTTCCTGTCATCTCTTCATGTGTTTTATTCCTCAATGTCAGGCTCCTTTCTGAACACACGTGATCCACTGCTCCGTTACGTATGCAAGGGGGTCCTGTGTAGCTCTCCTGGATTTCCCTCATACCACTCTGAACACTCCAGTGCGCTGTCACGTGATACTCATCCTCCTCGCTTCCATCAGCCTGTTTTACACACCATTGCATCTTGGGAACTTGGAGTATGCACCACCTAGCTCCCTTCTTTCTTTGCCTTGGTCTGTGCATTCACTGACTCCATTCTCTCAAATAGGTTGTCTTCAAAGTGCTTTAATGTGGTTTGCTTGAATATTTTTGGATTGGCTTCATACAGAAACAGAGCTCAGTGCAGCTTACTCCACCTTAGGTAGAAAGAGACTGCCATGAAGCATCAGTAAATATTGTAGACTGGATAAATGCCAGTTCATAGTCTCTCTTCTTGCTTCCTTTTTAGTGTTTAGCTATCAATGTAGCAATTTTCTTCTGGAAAGTACTCCTGTGCCTAAAGAAGGTCAATTCCTAGGAGAAAATGCATTTTATTCCAGCATCTAGTGAATCGATAGTGGCCATTTTTCTGCCTTTCCATTGCCCTAGTCTCTAAGCTAACCCAGAACAAGGATGTAACTCATCTACCTACAGATCTTCATGTAGTTGTTTCCTGAAGTAGAACCTCTTTATGCACTTGGACAGAGAGTGGATGAGAAAATATGTGTTCCTTTATAATAAAAAAATAACCCAACCTGACATAGCTTTTTCCCTTGTTTTCTTTCAGGTTGGTTATTTCAGCCAGAATGCACTTCATTCATATGTAAAATACATATGAGAATATGCTTGGGAAATATGTGGAGATGCCAAGACAAGGAGCAAAAAAAAAAGCAAAGAATATGTTATCACAGTTACAGTGTGAAGAACAGGAAGGAGAATTTTGTCATTTTGAGGTAAATGCCTATCTATATGTAGTGTTTGACAGTTTGGGACAAGTTAGTTTACCACTGATACATGTAATGATTAAAGGCATATTTCTTAAATCACAATTTTAATGACTTCCTAAAAGGAGAATATACTGAGATCTCATTGTAAAGCAAAACATTTTGAATATGCTATTTGTTGATGCTGCCAGAAAAATATTCTGTATATAAATAATTTTATATGTTCCTATTTAATTACTTTCAACAAATATTTTTATGTATAGGATTATAAAATTGAAACATGAGTTTGATCAATATCTCAAAAATACTCATAGAAAGAATCTTCATTCACAGCTCCTCAGCACTCAGCCATGTTATGACATATGTCCAATATTACTAACACTATGGATGCAAAGGCATTTTTCATTTATTCTTTTGTTCTGGTTCTCAGAAATGCAAGTTCCTTAGGAGTTTTTTATTGACTAATGAAATGCTGGTATTTGTCCTTGGCAAACCTCACAGGACTGTGGACAGCATGAAGGAGGCCATTGAAGGAATTTCCTTGGTGATTGCACACACTCAGTCTCTTGCCCATACTCCTGTCACAAGGCCTAGCAGCGAGGGCTAGTCTACAGAAAAACTTCCACATGTTGCAGAATTGAAGGGAAGTTTCTCTCCTGGAGAAAACCATGTGACTTCATCCTCAAATGCATACACTTCAGTTGAGAGCCTGGACCAGTACCTGAGCAGGGTCAGTTGCGTCAATGTTTTCCACTGGCTTGCGGTATTTGAATGATTATTCTTCAGTTTTTGACATCCTGACTTGTTTGACTGCCTTGTATGTATTCGGTTAAGATTGCTACCATTCAGTGTTCATAAAAGAATTGGAGATCTTGGCATTTTTTAAAACCTCTAGGTCTCATTCTGAATTGCTACAGGTTTTTTTTTTTTTTGGTCATGGCACTGGGTGTTGTCCCTGAGCCCTTTCAGCTCAAAGCTAAAGCTCTTGCCCTACCCTGGAGCCCCAGCGCCACTTCTGATTTTGTAGTCGTTAATTTGAGATAAGAGTCTCATTGACTTTAGAGCCTGAGCTGGATTTGAACCGTGATCCTCAGATCTCAACTTCCTGAGTAGCTAAGATTACAGGCACGAGACATGGTGCCTGGCCAGCTGTTTTTGTTTGTTTGTTATTGTTATGTCTTTTTTGTTCACAGTGGGGCTTCCAGTATCCTCCATATTTGTGTTCTCCATTCGTGGGATAATTTCAACAGTTGCTCTGACTTTATTAATGTTTATCAGATAGTATACTGAAGAGCATTTTATACATGTCCCATACCTTCTCTTGTCATGTCCTCACTCCCCACTGCTGCCCTTACCGCAAAAGATCCTCTTGTACATTCCTATTATTCATCTTTAAAGTCTAGATTTACAAAATGGAGAGAAAAAGTGACATTTGGCTCTCAGTGTGATGTATTTGGCTTAGCATGATGAGTTCTCCTATCCATTGTCCCCATAATAATTTCACTCCATTTTTAGAGCAGACTCATTCCTCATTTTGTCCACATATAGCAGTTTTGTATATACTCATTGATGAGTAGGCAATAGTTTTGATTCCTGTGTTTCAACATTTTTGTTGTTGTTGTTGTGAGACCAGAACTCTGGGCCTGGGCTCTTTCCCTGAGCTCTTCAGCTCAAGGCTAGGGCTCTAACACTTTGAGCTTCAATGCCACTTCCGTTTTTCTGGTGATTAATTGGAGAGTACTGTGCCATGTATTTCCTGCCTATGCTACTTTGAACTGTGATCCTCAGATCTCGTCTCCTGACTAGTGAAGATTGCAGGCGAGAGCCACTGGTGTCCAGCTTCAACTCTTTTGAATAGTGCTAAAATAGGCACAAAGGTACGATGAGAAAAGTTATGTTTTGTGTAACTTGACTCCATAAGGATATGGAAATTAGCATATTTTAAGTTTCTGTGGAAGCGGCATCTGAACTGGTTTGGAAATGAACACTGCTGTCGAGACACATCACTGGCCATGCTCACCACCTGCGTGATTTCACCTCACAAAACCTGATTGTCCTGCACCATCTCAAGCTTACCCTCCATGCTGGAGCTCATATGCTTACAATTGAATGTCAGCAAATAATTTTATGGACCTGTAAACTTTAAAAATGAACTCTGTTTCAAGAATAAAATTGTGTCAATAAAATTTTGTTCAAACACAAAATCTTTTTCTATGTGGTTTTGTTATTGTAATATATAGTGGGTTTACAGTTATATTTGCCAGACAGTAGGCGCATTACTTCTCACACACTGATACTCCTCATGTTTTTGTCCTCATTCCCCTTCCCCACCCGATCATCTTGTTTTATCCCCTTCCATTTCTTATTTCAAATAAACAAATAAACGTATGTACATTATGCCTGGCAACAAAGTCAGATATTGTAATGATATGAGATTAACCAAAGGGCAACAAAGGAGAAGAGAAATAACATAGTACATTAAGAACAATAATCACACAAGATAAAGCTCTTGTTTCCATATTCTGGAGATCCTTTCATTTAGCCTCATCCTATATGGCCTTATGTATCTAGGTTTTGTGAGATTGTAATCCTCTACCAGGAGAATCCTAGGTGCAAACACAAAATCTCTAAATTGTAATTTTCTTGACAACACTTTCACATTAATTTTTTAAATAACATTTATTGCTGTAAGTCTTTTGGGTGTGATGGTAGATTTCACTTCAGTTCTAAGCAAATAATTGGATTTTACTATGCTACAGGTCAAACTTCCTGTGCCACACTTGTGAGCTCTCACTGTCTTGCCATCACTAGAATGCCTGCTGGATAAGTGAATATTAATAACTTCTATGTTAGGTATTGTGGGAAACCAATATGAGTCTGGGGTCTAACAGAGTTATACTCGAAAGGCCTATATTGAGGACAAAGGGTGAAGAGTACAATCTGCCTGCCTTTATGCAAGGGTGGAGTAACCTTTTTGCCTAAATTCTCACGGGTCATGACAGTGTGCTTTGAAAGTATTCCCAGACTTGTTTGGTTACCCTCTCCCTCCAGGAGATAGATTTGCTGAGAATAACTTGATAGTTGAGACTGGATGATTCTTTATACAAACAATAAGTCTTCTGAGAATTCTTGTTATTATTCAAGTATGGAACTGTAGCTTGATTGCCAACATAAGCAATTGCTTTCTTGTACTAAGGTATAAAATAGACAAGCTGTTTAATAAAGTTGTCAGATGCAGCAATTGTTCTGGCCCTCCCAAACCCCTCTGTCTCTGTCTTATTTTCCTTTCAACCTCTCAGCCCTACTCTTCGAGGACCCTTGGCCGGGTGCCTCCGGCAAGGTATGGCGAGTGTAAGTTATCAATGTGTTTCTCCTATTTGGATTCTGCGCTTACTGTTCTTCTCTCATCTATAGACGTCATGTAACCATTTCATCCCACCTTATGATACAAACCCGGTAAGTTTCCGTGTATGCACACCTGGGAATGTGCAGATTGTGACACATGCCAGGCACTGCTGGGTGTGTGAGAGTACACTGATGATGGTTTTGCTGTTTATCCAGTGTTTGAATATTTCTACACCAAGATTAAAAATTACAGAAGCAAAATATTTATTGGAACACATAGAGAAATATGTTATCTGTCCCAGTTGTTAAAGTAGCCATTTCCATCAGTGAGCCTTGGCTCAGAACTCTGATGGGATTCTCTAGATGTTTGAACATACAGAGAAGTCACACAGGCCTGTGTTAAAAATGAGATTCAACCATGTCTTCCTACTCAGCTCATTTCCACACTGGTGCCCAAAGCATGTTTTGATGTATAATTCATGAGATCCGGCTAGGGAACACGATGTTTAGAAATCAACAGGGAAATTTGAACTTTCTTCAAGTTAATGAAGAACATAATACTGAGCAGCACACTCACTTCAATATGGAAGTTACAAGTTGCTTTCCAAGAGGTACAAGACATGGGAGTATGGGCAGTATGCCTGAGAGACAGGAGTGGAGTGGGGGTTGGTTAATGCTATCGAGATGAGGTTGGTCAGATGCAATAGCCCTTAATGTTTTAAAGCAGCTTCCACAAAATAATGAAGTAGAAGTAAGGCAACTTATTTGAACTAATCAGATAATTTTGAAACAAAAAGTAGGAGTAATTCTGAATCTTTTCTTAGCAGCAATCAGTGACATGTGGCTAAGGTCACATAGAAATGCCAAGGATACAATCAGATCACTACCTTAATTTGCAACAGTCAAAAAGCATAATATAGCTAAAAAACTAGAAGAAAGGTTGATGAATAGTTCTTTCCTTATGACTATACCCTAATGTTTCCTGTGGTTTTGTGGCTTATTTTCTAGTTCACTTGCTATGTGGGATACAAAGCTCATTTATCATCTGCATCTCTGCTTCCATGATGCTTCTGTTCCTCCCTGCTGGCACCACTGTTGGCTCTCTGTCCAGCCTATCTGATTGATAAAGGATCTGCAGAACTCCCATCCAATATGGTGGTGGACCTTTCAATATAACAGAGTTGTGGGGTACAGAAAACTGATTCAGGCTCCATTAGCTACTCTGTATGTGAAGTTTGTTTCCATTCCCTCCAATAAGTTTGAGCTGCATACATGTACTATGGCCATCTGCATTTGACCTTGTAGCTCCTCCTACTTGACTTCCAAAGAGAACAGGAGCAATTGTCTTTCCACATAGTCTACTGTTGCTTATTTTCAAGATTGAATATAAGGCTTTACTGTTATTGATAGCCATTTCCAACTCACCAGCATAATGCTGGACGGGAAAAGCACAGTTCAAGACTTCAAGCATTAGCAAGGAATACAGAGTCATGGGGCATAATGCCATATAAGCAATGTGCATGCATGCACACATACGCGCACACAACACACACCCACTATAATTTCTTTGAGAATGTGATTTCACTAGAATACCCAGTCACAAAACTATAATCAACGATTTTTCTTGACATAGTTGTTGTTCACATAATTGTCCTCATTATCCATGCTAAAGAATGAAATTATAGTCAAATACCATGTAAATTCATTCGACTTACTTTTTTCACACACTTTTACTTCAGTTTATCTAAGCACCACTTTAAATGGTGCGTATGAAGAAGGATATTTCCTGTTTTTTTTCATAGACATGAGACTCTACAAAAGCAAAGTTTTATGCTACATTGATGAAAATTTCTTTCCTTGTTAACCAACCCAATGTTAAATGTCTTCTTGTTTAAGCCATTTTAAAGCTAACATACTTTGTAGGAACTTATGTCCTTACTCCACATCTAAAATTCTGCTTCCATGTTCCCTCTTCTCACTCCTTGCTGTGCTAATGCTTCCTGTCTGACATGCCTATCTGATAGGGAAAAGGAGCTGAAGGATAGAAGCAGGACCCTCATCAAATGGGGCAGTCAGAGTAGGAGAATTCTTTGTTATTAAGTGTTGATCCTGGGTTTGTTTGCTCCTTTGTTTCTTAGGGCCTTCTCACTTCAGTGGCTTGTGACTTCCATATATCCATTGTGGCAATCTTACTAAGCATTGTGTTTGTTAGTAGTTGATTTCACAACAGACCATAAGCAATTATCTTTTGTCCTTTTCAATTGTTTTCCATTTATTTTTGTTGTATGAGAACTCAGTCAGTGAAAAACAGAGAAGCCAGATTTTGAGAGGCAGAACTGGGAGTCTTTATTGGAGAGCCAGTGACTGCAGGGAGACTTCTGTTCAAAGACCTGCAGCCTAGCATAGAGCTTGCACAAAGCTTTTAAAGACAAAAAACACATGATTTGGGTGAGGAGCAGTCATTCTCTGGAGCCAATCTTCCCTAAAGCCAAACAGCATGGCATCTCCATATTCTCTGAAGACAAGCTCTCCTAAAAATGGCTTGTTTCACTTTGAAGGTTTTGTAGCTGGATGAAAAGCTCTTATCACCCAGCTAGGTGCCAGGATGGCTGTGAGAACAAGGTGATGGTGTGGACACCCAGTCTCCTTATTTCATTTTGACATCTGAAAAAATTTCATGCAGATATTTATGGGCTGTTATGCATCCTGTATATTCTTATCATATTCCAAAATGATTAAACACAAATGACAAGTTAACTCAACAATGATCATGTCTAGTTGAGGAAGTGACAGTGGCTGCAAACTAGCTGTTTTCACCATTAACAAATTCAACACATACATGAAAAAAGAATCTGGAAGTAATTATGGAAGAAATCGTACGTCTGTCCATAGTGTATTGTCCACAGTAGTGTACCCATGGCCTTGAGCGTGTTTGGTATGTGCAATGTCACTTGAGATCCATCTGTAGCTCCTCCTCCCCACCACTGTTTTTCTTGGGTACTGAGATGGCAATTCAGGGGCCTCTAATAGACATGCTCTCAAGATAGAGTCACTATTTCACATGTGCTTGATTCTTCAATGATACCTTTGTGCTTTCTCCATACTTTTGATCTTGAGCATCCTGCTGTCTGACATGTAAAATAGTTTCTACTCTTATGCCTGAGGCCAGGGGAAACAATTTTGAAGGAAACTCAGGGTAGACATGTGTCAGCATACAAATCCAATTCTTCAGCAAAATGGTGCCTGGAAGCATGGTGCCTGATTTAATGCATCAGCCATGAGGTAGAAGCTAGGATATCTGCAATGCCCTAGGGAAGAATTTATAGTGGAAGAATACAGACACATGTGCACACACAGAAATACCTCAGGACTCTAGCCTTTCCCATGCTGGCCATGCATGCACCACATCATCTCCTGTCAATGTCTTGCTGGTGTGTAACTCCTGACTCTGAGCCCTCTGTTAATCTGTCTCTGTTTTTAACGTGGTGCCACACCCAAGGGAAACTCTATACCTTCTGGCTAGTCTCTTCCCCCTCTGAAGATGTATGAATCGGAATTTGACAGTCAGCTGGAGAGAGCTGGAGCACACTGGGATGCCTTCCATCCACTTCCTCGTTCCCTCTTTGACCTCAAGAATCATATGTCCTTCTAGACTCCCTCTGTGTCTTTACTGGGTTCCCTGCACATCCTCACCACACTCATTTCCTTTAGCCTCACCCTGTATAGTCATAGGTTCATTGCTTTTGAGCTAATGTGATTCTCTGCTAGGAAAACCTAGACGTATACTAATGATTACAAATGAGGCACACCTTGGGTCTGGCTTACTTCACTCAATATGATTTTTTCCAAGTTTTTCCATTGCCTTAAAAAATGGGGTGATGTCATTCTTTCTGATGGCAGCAGAGAATTCCATTGTGTATATATACCACAATGTCTTGATCCAGTCTTCAACTGAGGGACACCTGGATTGGTTCCATATCTTATGTATGGTAAGTAATGCTGCAATGAACATGGTGGTGGTACTAGGTTTAATATGTCCTTTTTATGGACATTTGGGAAAATGCCCAGGAGTGGGATTGCTAGGTGATAATGGAACTGAACATTAAGTTTTTTGAGGAATTGCCACACTGTTTTCCAGAGTGGTTGAACAAGTTTGCATTCCCACTCACAATGCAGTTTACATTACTTCTGGCCACATCCCTACTGGCAACGGTTACTATTTGATTTCTTGATAATGGCCATTCTAACTGGAGTGTGGAGGAATCTCAATTGTTTGGATTTACATTTCCTTCTTTTTTTCTTTTTTGCTACTCCTGGGCTTGAGCTCGGAGCAGAGAACTGTCCTTTGGAATCTGTCAAGTCTAGCGCTCTACTACTTGGGCCTCAGCACCACTTCCGGCTTTTTTTTCTATGTATGTGGTACCGAGGAATCAACCCAAGGTCTTCATGCATGCCAGGCAAACACTCTACCACTAGGCCAATCTCCTGAGCCCTACATTTCTTTTTTTGATAAGAGATATTGAGCATTTCTTCATGTGTCTATTGGCCATTTTATTCATATATTTTTATTGTAATTAATAGAAGGGTTACATGATATTTGCCAGATAGATGGTGCCTTAATTCCCATACATTGATACCCTTTCACATGTCTTGGTCCCCATTTCCCTCCCCCCACCTCCACCCCTCATCTTGTTTCCCCCCGTTTCCTATCCAATTTCAAATAACCAAATATAAATATATCCGATATATCAGGTAACAAAGTGAGATACTGTAACACTATGAGATAACCAAGGGACAGCAAAAGAGATGAGAGATAACATAGTACCTTAAGAACAATAATCATTCATTATATGGCTTATGTTTCTATATCCTAGAGATCTTTTCATTTAGCGTCCTACTCTATGACCTTTTGTATCAAGGTTTTCCTCTATTGCAAATCTCTGCTAGGAGAGCCCAAGGTTTCTACTGATGGCCATTCTTATTTCCTCTTCAGAGAAGTTTCTCTTTAAGTCTATGACCCACCTTTAAATGGAATCATTTTTTTTGAGGATTTGTTTTTAAGAGAGTCAGTATTTTGAGCCATTAGTATATTTTTGATATGAGGTCCTTGTCTATTGTATGGCTAGTGAAGTTCTCCCATACTCTGGGCTTTTTATTTGACTTCTAGCTATATGCTTTGCATATGTAACCAACCCAGTTACTGCAGTCCCATTTGTCCAAACATTCTTTATTATGTTGTATTTCTGGGCCTTTATTAACCTGTGCTAAGGAGCCCTAGTGTGTCTCTTATTTATTCCTGTAAAGTTTCCAGGGTTTCGGCCTTTACCTCAAGGTCTTTGATCCATTTGGAATTAATTCTGGTGCAGGGTGATACATAAGGATCCAATTTTGGCTATGTACAGGTGCTTAATCAATTCTGCCAGCACCATTTGTTGAACAGGCTATCTTTCTTCCATTCATATTTTTGCTCCCTTATCACAGATTAGGGGCCATAGGTATGTGCGTTAATTTCTGGGTCTTCAGTCCTAGTCCATTGGTCCTCTGGCCAGTTCTGGTACCAATACCATGTTGTTTTGATTAGTATAGCTCTGTAATGGAGTCTGAAGTTTGGTATTGATATTCCCCTAGCACGAAACATTCAGTCTCAGCTCTGTGTACCTTCATGCTGCAGGAAAAGAAATAAAATGTAAGCTAATAGAATGTAAGAGAAGGACTGCCTCCTTTCCTTGAAAATCTGTTCAGGGCACTTTCCCCAATCCTCTTTGCAGGTCCTGGAGACTGCTACCCACCTAGGAAAAGAGAAACGTCATGTGGTAGGTATTCTTGTGACCAACATTCTTCTTCCCATCTTTCTCCTTCTCCACCAACCAAGGTGTTCAAAAGTCATTGTAAAGAAAACAGGAAGGAGATTAGGAATGTAAAGAAACAGAGGGAAGTTAATAAAGGAAGCCTTGGGAAAGGAAGCAAGGAAGAAAGGATTTGGGAAGTAAGAATTAGCTGAAAAGGTTGTTTCCAAGGAGAGAAAGGAGGAAATGAAGACTACTGGATTGAGTAAGGAGCACCTGGTATGAGTATGTCTTGGTTTGAGAAGGTAGAGCTTATTAGTAAAGTTAGTGAAGATGGTATGCAAGAAGAGGAAAAAGGGAGTTTCCACACACCCCTCCACAGAACTACTGCTGCCACAAGTTTCCCCCCAGAGGAAGCTGGGGAGAACTGGTCAGGTAAGAGGGGATGTTAAATCCCATACAGAGTCAGTTAGTGCTTCCCATTTCAAAATTAACCAGAGCCCAGATATCAAAAGTACAGACTTCATGAGCATGCCTATCTAATACTCATTCCTATCTGTCTTTTAACTGGGAAGGAACACATATCTACTACCTATTAGTTCTATTTATACTGAGTCTACCATCCATATTCTTTACTCCAGAAAATGACCAAGGCCTCCCACCGGGCCCATACCATTCTAATCCAGTAACAGATTCTGACTGGTTATTCTTAACAAGTCCAGTATGCTGTCCTCTAGCCAGTGGCCACATGTCACTCAGGAGTAGTTAGGGACATACCTACCAATGCAGAACCACCTACAACAAAGGGGACAGGAACCAGCCAAGACATTCAATTCTTTCTTTTCTAGCCTGAACCGATGACTCTCCTTTCTTCTGCCATTTATGAGTGCGCTAATTATGCTTGGTCTTTTTTTTTCTAACTGTATGGCTCCTGCCTTGTCCTTTCGATTTCATCCAGAGACAAATAGGGGCGTTCACCACAGAGGAACTGTTACTGCAGCCTTCTCTGGATGGGATTACATTTCTGCCTTCTACCCTTGAGGTGGATGCCCCTTGTCAGCGGGAAGTAGATAGAGTCTGTGCTCCTTAATAATGATCAAAAGGCTGGGATGTTAGGTGGTCCTGGAAAATGGCCCCTTGCCTGAGTCGTCTCTCCTTGACAAACTCCACCAAGACTCCTTCCCCTTAGTTCTCTCTCCCAGCAAAACTGCACTTGGCCCTCCCTAGAAATCCTATTACTCAAGTTAAGTTTTGGGGACTAGATTGCCTTCTTGATTTGGTGATGATATTGAGAGTGTCTCCAAACCTCCAGAAAGCCACAACTGAGTTAATGATCAGACAGCACATTGGCCTGATCAGGGTTTATGCTCTCTCAACCACATATGTCCAAGTACTTTGTCTTCCTTTTGTAGAAATCATAAATAGTTCATGTCAGTTTCTGGAAAATTGACTTGGGGTCAATTTATCTCATTTTCTCAATGAGGTCATGCCAAATGGCTGTATGTCTTTCCTCTCTCTCTTTAGTAGACATAATGGTTTGGGTAGCACTGCCCAGTCTGTTGGAGTCTCATAGAAGGAAATTTTGCCTAAAAATCATAACAATTGGGTAGCTGAGATGAAGTGGAAAACCAAATACCCAGCAAGAATGTAGCAAGCAGTAGACACTGAGGGGTTGGGGTGGGGAAGGGTACAAGGAAAGAAATGCATCTTGTCCTGGCTAAAATGTTATTATTGCTGAAGAAAATACTCTGGGGTCGGTAGAGTGGCCTGGTGGTAGAGTATTTGCCTAGAATACAGATAGGCCGCATTCAGTCCCTCTGTACCACATACACATAAAAAAGCCAAAAGTGGTACTCTAGCTCAATGGCAGAGCAGTAGACATGAGCAAGAAGTGTCCAAGGATAGTGCCCAGATCCAGAGTTCAAGCTCCAGGACTTTCAAAAAGAACAAACACTATAAAGTACTCGGTCATGGGTCCCAATAAATTCCTGAGTTGCCACTCTGGTCCATAATTGTTTAAACATTTCAGGCTGCCCTGCAGTTACCTGACATAGTCGCTAGATGGTGATATGCTCATGAACTATTGTGCATGCTCCTTCCAGCCTGCTCAAGGACTCAAAAAACTGTGTGTGTGTGTGTGTGTGTGTGTGTGTGTGTGTGTGTGTGTGTGTGTGCGCGCGCGCATGTATTCATGGTGGAGGGGTAGAACTCACAGCGTAGGCATGCCCCAACTTTAGCTACAGCTAACAGATTATTTCTTTGGGGGGTGGGCAGGGGAGATAATTAATTGGAAATAACAGTCTTGTAATCCTCTTGCCAGGATGGGCTTCATGCAATAATCCTAAATTTCAGCTTCCTGCGTAACTAGAGTTACAGGTGTGAGTCACTAGCAACCACTGAACTATGGGTTTACAGATGTAAACGTGAGGCAGGGGTGGGGCGGGTGGGAGGGCTGTTGTGGGACATCCTATGGGAACTCTTGTCTACCATGCCAAAGGGTGGGGGGTTAAAAATTAGGAATACAAATTGTTTAGATGTATAAGCTGGGACTCACAGGAGCAGCCTGTAGCCAACTAGTAACCAAAGGAAGGAACCTGAAGTACTGTATGTGAGCCCTAGCCATCAAGAACAGAAGAACAAGAACAACAGGGTTGGGGAGGCCATATACTGCTGGGGAGCCTGGGTGGGCATCAAAACTACGTAGTGTGGAAGATGAACAGACTGTGATCATAGCTAGTTACCTGATTGATGGACTGATTCTTCATCAATGGACAGGGCCATCGAGGTCACAGAGGAGGGGATGCCTTGGGGCAACAACAGGAAGATCCTGGGAGTTCCCAAGCAAGACAGTGAGAGAAGAAAACTCTGCTTTGGGGAAATGAACCTAGCCTTGAACCAGTATCTTCTAAGCCTGATTTGGGGAAGGGAAAGCATGATTGATCTCATCTTAGTAAAGTGGACAACTTGACTCATACACTGTCGGGCACTTTCCAGAGCTACCATAAACCCTCTGCAGTGCAGTTGTTTCCAGGAAGCATCTGCCTGGGACTCCATCTCCCCATGTCCTCACCCTGCAGACAGAGGAGTCAGGTAAGTGAGAGTGAGCTGCCCAGCATGGGCCAGCATGACTAGTCTGACCCCTCTTCACACCTCGTGCTCACACTTCCTTTCCTCAGCAGAGCCTCAACACACTGAGCAAGGCTACAAACATGGCTACTCAAAAGACAGCCCACAGAATGGGAGAAAATGTTTACCCATTATACACCTATGAGGACCTAATATCAAGAATACACAATGAGATCAAGAATCTAAACCCCCTTCAAACCAACTCAAGAAATGGACAAATGTGATACACATATAACACTGGTTAATAAACACACGAGTAAATGCTAAACATCTCTAGTCATAAAGGAAATGAAAATCAATCCAACACTGACATTGCATTTCACTCCAGTAAGATTGGCCAAATTCACGAATATGAGTAGCAATGAATACCAAACAAATGAAGGGAAATAGAACCTTACTAAACTGTTGGTTATTATTATTAAATTATTACATCATTTTGCCAATAAATGTTATTAATAATAGATGTAAATAATTTATTGTTAGCATTAAACCATCTTTAAATTTACAACATGTATTAAGCACCATAACAGAGGTAAAGAAAGTTTTGGTAGTTCCTAAATGTTCACTTCCAATGTGTGTAAAGAAGCCTGTGACATTTGGGTAAATGCCAAGGAGTGGAATTGCTTCCTCACAGGAGAGCTCTATGTTTCATATGAAAACCACTAACTCCATAATGTTCATTGAAGCACTATTTACCATAGCAAAGATTTGGAACCAATCCAGATGTCCCTCAGAATATGATTGGATCAACATGATATGGTATTTATACACAATGGAATTCTCTGCTGCTATCAGAAGAATGATATGGTCCCATTTGTAAGGACATGGAACAACTAGGGAAAAATCATACTAAGTGAAGTAAGCCAGACCCAAAGGAAAATAGCCTCAATGGTTCCCCTCATTTGTAATAATTAGCACACATCTAATACTCTCCTAGCAGAGACTAACAATATTGCAAAACCTAGATACATAATGTCATATAGAATGAGGTGAAATGAAAGGATCTCCAGGATATGGAAACAAGAGCTTTATATTGTGTGATTGTTTTTTTCTTACTGTACCATGTTATTTCTCTTTTATTGCTCTTTGGTTAATCTCATATTGTTACTGTATCTGATTTTGTTACCTGGAATATTGTATATACATCTATTTGATTGTTTGAAATAGGAAAGACAAGGGGGGAAAAGAAGATGATTTGGAAGGGTGGGGGAGGGAAATGGAGACAAAACATGAGAAGGCGTATCAATATGAGAAGTCATGTGCCTACTATCTGGCAAATGTAACTGTAACTCCTCCATACATTACAATAAAAATATTAAAAAAAGCCTATGACAAAGAAAAGAACCACTAGTTATTTCTTTCTGGCCTGTGTCCCTCCCTCACTCCCACTCTTCCTTCCTTTACTTCTGTCTTTCTTCATTTACTAGTTTAATTACTTGTTAACTGTTTCGCCTTCCAAATAGTAAATAAAAACAAAGTAGAAGAGGGAAGGGGAATGAAGTATCCAAGGCAGTTTTGTTCTTGAGTTTGAACTTGTGACACATGATGAGTAAATGTTTTTGCAAGAAGAGAGCAGAACTTGGTAAAGAGGTTCACACCTCTAATCCAAGATAGGAGGCTGAGATATGAGGATCATGCCTTGGAGCGAGCTGGAGCAATGATATTAGAAACTCTTCTCAGGAATAAGCACCAAAATCTAGAAGATGATGTGTCACTCAAGTGGTAGATCCCCAAATAAGAGAAAAAGAAAGAGAAAGTACAAGTTCTGGTGATTAGGAGGGGATAAGAGTTAAGGGTAGGAGCAGGACAGAGGGGGGAGGAGGAGTAGCAGCAGGGGGTGGAGAGAAGAGATGAAGAAATAGAAAACAGAAAAATGGAGAGAAATAGTAGATAACAGAACAAGTTTACCTAGAATTGAATTACTCTGAGCATCTGAGTCCACTCAGCAGCACCCCCTAGAGTGAATTTACAAATATTCTTCCCATGGGAATCAGAGACTTTGGTAGGGATGACTCCAGGGCTGCACCCTGTTGAATACAAGAGCATTGGTTACTTGTGGTGCTAGTACAACCCAGATGTGTGCAGGAAAGGATGAATGTTTTGGGAGACTGAAATCAAAACGGAGAAGGAAACAAACAATGACAGGCAGAGGGGAGGGCAGAGGAAGATGGGTCACAAGACCACCTGAGGGAGACATGTCTGGAGGCAGCAGCTGCTGCTCCACCTTGAAACCGGCCACTCCCACCATTGGCTGTGTGTCCCAGGTGGGCTGTTCAGCACCCAGGGAGGAACCAAGATCATCTAGGGCTGCAAATTCCCGATGCAGTGAGGAAAATCACCTGTGCCCAAAATTCACCTCAGGGAGCTGCCAGCCATTCCTGGGGTCACTGAAAGGTAGGACTGATAAGTAGGCGTGGGCTTCTGCTGGGGCCTTGGGGAGGGTTCACCCGAAGAAAGGACCTGGACTGGACCTGGACTTGCTCTGGGGCGGGTCTACCTGAAGACAGGGCCTCTATTGGGCGTGGACTTGCTCTGGGGCGGGTCTACAGGAAGACAGGACCTGGACTGGACGTGGACTTGCTCTGGGGCGGGTCTACCTGAAGACAGGACCTGGACTGGACGTGGACTTGCTCTGGGGCGGGTCTACCTGAAGACAGGACCTGGACTGGACGTGGACTTGCTCTGGGGTCGAGTCTACCTGAAGACAGGACCTGGACTGGACGTGGACTTGCTCTGGGGCGGGTCTACTTGAAGACAGGACCTGGACTGGACGTGGACTTGGGCAGGGGCGGAGCCTCAACCAGGATGTCACCGATGCAGCCTCAGCTGGATGCTGGGACACTGGGAATATTCACTTCCGGGTCTTGACGGCCATTTCCTCCAGCTGCACCTAGGGGACTAAGTTCTGTCCCCATGGCCTTCCTGGGGAAGGAGTGGCAGGACTCCTTTTCACCCTAGGGGATCCGGGCAGCCCGGGTCACCTGTCCTGCCGGCAGTTTTGAAGCGGCCTGGAGCCCACGAGCACCCGGCAGCGGCCTGCGTGGGAGGCCCGGCCCGCGGGTCCACTTGGGCTGTCAGAGCCCAGGCTGCAGAAGAGGTGACCGCTGTTCCTGGAACCTCCATCCTACAGGGGCTGCCGGGCTGGCCGACTGGTGGGGCCAAAGGCCCAGACTTGCTGTTCTCCAGGCCTAGGAGTTGGTGCCTGCCTGACCCAGTGGGCCGCCTGCAGTGAGAGAAGAGGCATCTAGGCAGTGCCAGACTGGGGGATTTGCCTGGCGGACCTGCCGAAGTTATTCCATGGCCTGGCCTAAATTGCTGCAGCCCCAAAGCCCCAGGGTTCTGGAAACATGGGGAGGGGCAGGAAGGACTATGAGTGAAGGGATGGATGCCAGCTCCTCTTCTTCCCCAGAGGAAGAGCAAGTATGCCAGATTGTCTCCCTGTAGCACCTGTATTCAGACTGTGGTCTGCCTGGACCGGCTTCCAGAAGATTTGACCCTGGCCATGCAGCTTCTAATACTGAGTCCTGAATTAAGCAAGCAGAAGAGGTGATGGAGGCCAGGTTCAAGGACGAGGGAACGCATGAGGGTCAGGAACAGGATTTCTGGAGGCCATCGTAGTTGTCCAGGAGTGGTCTGTGTGTTGAAGCAGAGCATTCAGTCTTCACAACCTCAGGTATTAGTAAACTGTGCATTCATGGAGAGCCTAGCATGCATCACTTGCACCATCAGATGGGAACTAGTTACCACCCTTAGAAGCGTCACTGAATGTAGATTTTTCTACATGTTCACTGCAAGCTAATTCATTTACCCTGCGTTTTACTTTTTTTTTAACATTGATTTTTACATCCCATTTCAAATGTCACATTTAACAAAGGGAATCTCAACATACAGTTACTGGCACATAAATTTTAGAACATAAATAAAATTAAGCTGAGTCTTTGTATGGCATAGATAATATTAATCTATGTAATAAAACGTTATGTCTATAGCGTATATAAGCTATCATAGCTTTTTATGTCTATGTAGTTATGTTTATATATACTGGTTAATGTTCTTTCTTTACATTGTCAGAGTGAGGAAACTATCACTCCATATCACACATAATGAAACCCCATACCTGATAGCAGTCATATTTCCTGTTCTTTTCCTGACTCTCCAATCAGAGCTCTAGCCAACTACCAATGTATCTGTCTATTTGCTTTTTCAGACTTTTCATGGATTGTTTTACTTAGTATGTTTTCAAAATTCATCCAAGTTGTAGTATGTATCTATATCTATATCGATTCTACATTCTTTTGGGTGGTCAATACCCCATTGAATAGACATGCCACATTTCAAACATTCATTTGGGTTGTTACTACTGTTTGGGTGGTTTGAGTGATACAGCAGTGAACATTTGTGGATAAGTGCTTTCATTTCTCTTGGGTATGTACACAGCTTACATCAGAAGTATTGAGTCCTATGGTCACTGTGAAGATCTGCCTCATTACATGCATTTTCCAAAGCAATTGCCTCACCTTTATTCTCGTTCCCAATTCTTCCCCATGTCTCTTGTCAGCTTTCGGTATTGTCTCTGTTTCTGGGTACAGCCATCTGCATTTCGAATGTTTTCATTGTGAGGAAAAATTCATTCAGTTCTATTTCCCCTCAATAGTATTGCATAGAGAATCTGAAGTAGTCTGAAAAACTTCTTTCAGTATGTCGAGAGATTCCTTTCTCACCATTCCTGTGCATATTGACACATAAGTTACAAATAGTCTTGTATTAGCTTACATTAATTTTAAGGTGGAGGATTGGATTGCATTTTTTGTACAGGTATACAATATATTGTAATCAATCTTCCTTTATTACTTTCCCCAAATTTTTTCAACAGGTTTCCTTGCTCTGTCAGAATTTTTGCAAGCAATCTAGCTATTTCAATATTTACCCACTATTTTTATTTTACCCATCCTTCTCCATTTATACTTAGGTAGTCCTTTAGTCAAATTCCTGCTGTATGTTTATCCATATAGGCCTAAACATGAATATATATTCCTTTAAGTTTTTGATTCTGCATATGAGTAAAAACCTAATTTTTGTGAAGGTAGTTTGTTTGGTTCTATGTTCCCAAATTGTCTCCCATTTTTTTGCATTTTTAGTTTGTATGGCTGTGTAATATTGCAGCTATACAGACATTAATATTGAGCGCATCAACAGTCTTTATAAAAATAAGAAGTCATGTTTATGTCTACTCTTCCTACACATTACTTTCTATAACTAGGACAAATTCTGAAGTGGATAGAACGTATTGACTTAACTCTTTCAATTTCCTTTGGTATTGAAATTGGTTTCAACATTTTGGTATAATGAGAATTACTAATTTTGGTTGCATACTTATCATTTTGTAATGATTAAATATTTTATTAGCTTTTATGAATAGTACCATGAGGTCTCATTATAATAATCCTATACATATGTACATTGAACTTTGAATGAGTTTCTCCTGTCCTATTCCTTTTAACACTTGTGTCCATAAAGCATTTAATAGGTTTCTGCAGACTATCTCCATATATATATGTGAGTGTCTGTATGAAACATTATCTTCCTCATACCTACTTTCCATCTCCCTCTCTCACTTATCTAATCAGGAGGTTTCCCTTTGTTGTGTTTTTGTTTCACTTTGTTTTGTTTTTTTTTATTACACATATCCCATTTTTACTATTTTTTATCATCATTACTTTAGATATAGTTTCCACATGAATGGAAACCTGCAGTATTTGACATTTTGAGCTTGGTTTATGACAGTCAACATGATGATCCCAGTTCCATCCATTTGCCTGGAGACAATGATATTTGACTCTTCTTTATGTGACTCAAACTCCATTGCTTGTAAGTATTACATTTTTTTCCTTTTTTCTTTTGCCAATCCTAACACTTGAACTCAAGGCCTGAGCACTGTCCTTGGGATTTCTCAGGGCTAGGGCACTACCATTTCTGGCTATTTCGGGCTTTTGTGTAGGTGGTACCAAGGAATGTAACCCTAGGCAAGCGCACTACCACTAGGCTATGCTCCGGGCCCAAGTGTTACATTTTCTTTATGCATTCATTGGTTGTTGTTTACCTAAGCTGAGCCACAGTCCAGCAGTTGGGAAGAGCACTACAATAAAAATGGGTATTATAAATATGTAACTGTTTTCTCAACTTACACTCCTTTGGATGTATGTCCAAAGGTCATACAGCAGCATCTGAGCTTTATGTCTAATCAATCCTTTGACTCTATATGCAAAGGTCATATAGCAGAATTACAAGGTTGCTCTATTTTAGTCCATCCCAAGTGCCCCTAAGTAGGAGAATTTGAGGTCAAGCCCTAGAGTTTGTTCTCTTGGCTTGCTTGCTGGTACTCAGCCACTTAAACCATACTCCAGCTTGGCGCTTCTTGCTGCTCACATCGGACGATAAAATACCATGGTCTTTCCCCAGGGCTGGGGGGGAACTGTCATCAATCAGGTTTCACTCTACTGATTAGCTAGGGTTACTGGAACTAACCATCATAAATAAATATATGTATATGTATAAATGCATATATGCATATACACACATATATACTCATACATACACACATATACATACAAACTTATATGTGAGTTTGTGTATATATATATCTGTATATATATTTATATACAGGTATGTATATATTTATAGCATCCTATACATATGTGATTTCCACAGTGGACACACTAAATTACATGCCACCCCACTGTAGTGTATTGTATAAAGGATCTTTTCCCTGTGTCTACTCTCACAAACTCCTCATCAGCATTTGTTGTTTCCTTTTATAATAATTGCTATTCTCACTGTGGTGAGATTGCAGTCTCAGGGTCATTTTGCAAATGAGGTGGAAACCATTTGTACTTCTGTAATCTGAAGAAGTCATTTGCTAAATTATTAATTGGATTTTTGGTTTTTGTTTGTAGAATTGTGTATTATCAATATTAGCCCTTTTGTGTTATATAGGGGACCAAGATTTTTTCCTATTGTGTAAATTGTTGCATGAATTTATGGTGTCATTTGATGTGCAGAGACTTTTTAATTGATTGGAATCCTATTTGTCAATCAATTCTTATTCTTCTGGAGTCCTATCCAGGAAATCATTTCCTATGTCTCTTGTTCACTGTCACCCTGTGTTTTTCTGTAGTGATGTCAAAGTTTCAAATCTTAATATGAATAGCTTTGATCCATTTTGAATTGATTTTTGACTGTATAGAGACACTGTGGTTGTAGGTTCACTCTTCTACATGTAGATAAGCAGTTGTTCAAAATTGTTAAAGAGCTGCCTTTTCTTAAACTATACATTGATTCCTTTTTCCAATAATTGGATGAGGATGGCTGTGTGCATTTAATTTTGAGTCTTCTATTTTGTTTCCTTAGTTTTCTAAGGACTATGTTGTTTTTATCCATGTGGCTTTACAATCTTTTAAAGTCTGGTAGTATAAAACCTTTAGTGTTGTGATCTTTTTACCCAGGATTATTTTTACTACCTAGGATATTTTATGTTTCCCAATGAATTTAATGATTTATTGCTATGATGATTTCAGGAAAAAAATCACCATGAAGTTTTGGTGAAATTTTCCACACATGTGAAGATTACTTTCAGAAAGGTTTAAAACTGATATTAGTTAATAATTAACATGAAATAATGATACATGTTAAGGCTTTACTATAACTATCCCTTAATGATTAAGTACTATTAATATAAATTCTACCAATTCAGTTTTCCATTTTTCTAGTGCCTTTATCTATTTTTTGAAGGCTTGATAGAGTAGGCCCTTCCAGTTTTTATTTAGGGTTCCTGCTAGGTATTGTTTTAACAGAGGCTAGGATTAACTGAAGAGCTTAATTTTTAGTGTATATTTACTGTATCAGGCAGTATAACCATGATATTTGCCATGTGTATACACTGCATTTTAATAAGAAGAATATCATTACTATTGCTTTGGACTTTCTAAAGGCTAGAGCTCTACCACTTCTGGCTTTTTCTTTATTTTGAAATTATTCTTTGTATTTTTGAAACTCCTTGAAGAGCCAAGTAGTAAATGTAGTAGAAAACCACCTCCCAAAAGCTCAGTCCATTTTCAGATGATAAAGACAGTTTGAAATTTCCACCATATACTGTATGCAATTACAATGAAACTCAACATGATTTTTATTCGTAATTCTGATGTGTTGAACTCAGAAGGAATGCCTAAGTAGTTTACTATTAAGTTTCTTTTTTTCCAGCAGAAAGTATTTCTAAGATTTCAATAAGTAAAAGTCTTTGGCAAATTCACTATAGTGACATTAATACAGAAGGGACATGTTGGATCAAGGTTGAGAGGCTGCTGGGGAATCCCTGGAATACTTCAATACCTCTTTAACTGGATTTAAGTTAGCAGGAATAATTTTTAAAAAAAATTCCTTTGTAAAAGAAAGTTTATACAAAAAATTCCTAAAAAAACAAAGAACCATACATATGATGTGTTCAGTACAGGAGAGAGAATGACTCTTGAAAGCTTAGCTCACTTCTGGTTTAATTTTAATAAGCTAGGCCACTCTTGAAAAAAGACCTTATATGAAGGGCTCTGTAGTGTGGCCTTCAAATATATTGGATATATTAAGTTTACTAAATAAATCTATGTCATGTAGTACATGACATATAGTATGTTACTTGTAATAGGATTATTGTATGTAATTAAACTGGGTTTGGAGGCACAAATAAAATTTATTGCAATGCAGAACAAGTTTTTCATGTTTCTATTAAATGTGTCATCACAAACAACAATGTAATGGTGTTCTATGACTTGGAAACAATGTAATTTACAGTATTGCCAAACAGAATTCCACAAAAACTTTATAGCACACCTTATGTGACTAGCTCAAAGTCCTTAGTTCAACTAAGTGATATGGAAGCATTTTGGTAAAGTGCCCACAGTGAGAGCTGTTTTAAAAGCAGTCTGTTTGTTACAGAAAAATTGTGACAGTGAATACTCACCACATTCTCTGCAATGCTACATAGCACTCACACATTCATGGGCAATGAAACCATGGACACACAACTCATTTCACATTAGAGTGAACAGATCTACAATATTTTTTAAAAACAGTTCTGATGGGGTCTGAAATAAAATATTCTCTATATACATATATATAATTCCTAATTCTTAAGCCTCTTAAAATTTCTAAAATGGCTTTTTGACTTGTCTTTAAAAAAGGAAAAAATGTGCAATGCACTTATATTTGCACTTTTGAATTAAGGAACAATATATGCTACAGTGACAAAACAACTTGGGACGGGTATGGGTCTGCTTATAGTATGTACATGATCTTTGGGTATTCATGAGAATCAGTTTATCCCTTGGAGCAACTTAATTTTCAGAGTCACCCAGGAAATATATTCAACCATTTATAAAACCACAAATTCTAACATGCACTATACAAAGTCATGATCTTATTTATCTGCACATTCTTCCACAAGATAAGTATACATTAAAAATATTGCTCAAGACATAAAATATATATTATTTCTTTCCTTTTCCATTTATGCATATAAATATTTTACTGAACATACACCATCATTCAATAAACAAATGGAAAAGTTGCTTTAAAGTGTAGTTCTCTGCTATTTAACAATATAAAGTATAAAATGAGTTCTCTGATATTTAGCAATATAAAGTATAAAATGCTTACAATATAGCCATTAAAGAGCAAAATTCAAGACATCTGCAAACCAATACAGCAGTGAACAGTTCTTTATACAAAAGTCCATTAAGAAAAAGTCAATTTTGTAACATTTTACATAAAAATAAAAGCAAAAAGGGCACTGTTTCATCAGCACATTCTTCACTTCTCTCTGGACTAGAGGCCAAACATATGGTTCACTCTTCGGATCATCTTATTTTCCATTTAGTTCTTGATCAACTTGTTTTATGCATTCTGGTGTGCCAACGTATATTCCATGGGAACAAGCTCCACTACTTTTCCCAAATTAAAGAGTTATCTAATTTTTTGGCTGAATTTTGAGCTAATAAATGGTCTTGTAACAGCCCAATTCTGACTTATTCCTAAGTACATATCAAGTAATCAAACCCAGATCTTCGTGCATGCTAGGCAAATGCTCTACCACTAGGCCAATCTCCCAGACTCTTTTTTTTTTTTTGAAAAGTAAGCGTTTTCTTTTTTTTCTTTTTATTCTTGTAATTAATAGAAGGGTTACATTATATTTGCAGATAAAGGGTGCATTAATTCATATACATTGATACCCTTTCTCATGTCTTGGTCCCAATTACCCTCCCCCCCAACCCTACCCCTCAGTTTGTTTTCCCCCCTTCCCTATCCTATTTCAAATAACCAAATATAAATCCCAGACTCTTATTCCAGAAATCTTTTTTTTTTCAAGTTTGGATTAACAGAAAAATTTTCCACATTAAATACAGAGGCAAAAGAAAAGGTGAGGTATTCTATGTGTTGAAACTATTTTACTGTCGTATTCGACTTTGGTCTTATGTCCTTTCCACTTTCAGTCCACTGTCTTTAAGGAGAACTGCTATGCCTTTAATTCTCGAACATTCCGTTCCTCATTCTGCAGTGATGTAAAGATGACCAGTGCATTCTGTTTGGGGTTGCCATAGGAGCAACCATATTAGTAGAGTTTGCTCTACAAGGTAAGGGTCTGAGCAAGGGCAGTCTGTCTATCATAGGGTTTGCTCTCTATGCCATTGGACTTTCTTCCCGTCCTTCCCATAGGGATTAAAGTAAAAAGAATGAATTTTTTCCAGGGAGGGCTTGTTGGATCATGTGAGGGGGAGAAGGGGCTGATTGAAGGGGACTTGGAGGAGTGAGAGCTGTCTGGGGATCTCTCTGGTTCTTACATATGAAGGCTTTGCCTGGTAGCTACCTGAATAAAGTGTGTGAGTGTGTGTGTGTGTGTGTGTGTGTGTGTGTGTGTGTGTGTGTGTATGGGGGCTTGAAACTGGGGCCTGGACACTGTTCCTTAACTTTTTTTTCTCCAACTCCTACCACTCTGCCACTTGAGCTACAGCTCCATGTACAACTTTTGCTGGTTTTTGGAGATTAGCGTTCCACGGAGCTTTTTGAGGCTTTGAACTTCTTGTCTTCAGATCTCAGCTCCTTAATAGCTGGGATTTCTGATTAGTCAATCACCTAAAGCCCATTTCCTCTGAAGATTTAACAAACTGGGTTTAGGGGAAGTGATGAACCAAAAGGAATGAAAAGAAAAAGAAAAGAAAGTTCTTAGCCTGAAAGGTAGCAGGAAAATCAGCTATGATTTAAATTTGTGACAGAGTTTGATCCTCCTCTGTGTCTAGCTATTTACAAGCTGAAAGGCTGGAGACAGTTTGAGTCCTTTTGCCTAATTCTTTTAGGTTACATGAAGCTCTTCACATTTGTTACAGCTCTACAGCAGAAGCAGGGCTGGCTACATGACTTCCTGCTATGTCTTGACCTCTTGTGGCTCCCATGGCCAGGGCCTAGGGACTAGGGACTGCAAGCATTGGGAGTTCTGTTTCCCTTGTGTATGAAATGGTATGGCTGGATACAATGTGCTTTACAAGTGTCTCCTCCAGATCCAAAAGTCAGAACCAGTATTTTACCTAAATGTATTTATTTATGTATTTTTACAAGAAGAATTTTCTTATTTTCATGTTACTTTTTCTTTTGAAGAGTGTAGGAATGTATTACCTGTGTCTGGATGCATTAGTGTAAATATCATATTATTATTATTATTATTATTGGACAGTTTTGAGTATGTGGGTGTGTTTGTGTGTATGTACAGATGTTGTGAATGTGTGGTAACACTGGGGTTTTAATTAGGGGTCTTAAATGCTTTCACAACTTTTTTTGCACCCAGGATTAGTGAATTATGACATCTGCTACAGGTCCAATTTCAGCTTTTTTTTCATATATTTTTATTGTAATTAATAGAAGGGTTACATTACATTCACAGATGGAAGGTGCATTACTTCACATACATTGATACCCTTTTTCAAGTTCAGCTTTTTTTATCTTTTAGATAAGTGGAGTCTCCTGGCTCTTTTCTTAGGTTTCTTTGAATTGAGATCCTCAGAACTCCTTGGTAGCTAGGATTATAATATCTTTTTATTCCCATTGACATTGTATTATCTTAACATATACCCACTCTGTGTGAAATATTATAGAATGTACAAGATTTTTCATGCTTTCTATTTCTTTTATAAAATGTTTCCAAGTAGAAAATCCACAATAACGGTGATATAAACTCTCTTAATAATGGATTTATTTACATCTCTAGGTCCCATGAAGCAATGCATTATCTGTAAAGGTGCCTTGTATATCAGTGAAATTTTGTTGATTCAAAAATTTTTCTTCTCTTGTTCTGTAACAGAACTATGAAAAGTAATTGCAGAATGTACTTCTCCCGGGATTGGTTAACTCTGAAGAATTATAGCTTTCAAGGTTTCATAGGCTATAGATTTTAAAAGGCTCACCACCACCTAAAACAGTTCTGTGTGCATGACTTTCCATAATGTTTGGTATATTAAGTATATTTTCAACACAATCAGTGTGAAATTCTTCTGTGTTTTCCCTCTCGTAGGTGAATGGTTTGTTACCTAGTGATACTATACTGAGATATATCCGGATTACACTGTAGCAGTGTTGACCCTCAACAAATGTAATATGTAAGTCATGGGATTCAAAGATGCTAAACCATGAGTAAAAGTCCCAAGCTTGGCTGATGAGATTGAGAATATACCTATACTTTCTTTGTTAATAAATGTCAACTCTATGGAAATGATATGTCACACATTCACAAATTAAACACGTTTCTTTTTCTTTCTTTCTTTCTCTTTTTCTTTTTGTGGTCTTGGTACTTAAAATTCAGGACATTAGCACTGTCCCTGAGCTCTTTTGCTTGGAGCTAGTTTTCAGATACTTTGTGCCACATCTCCATTTCTGTTTGTGAATTGCAGATGAGAGTCTCAGGGACTGTTGGCTGCGACTGGCTTCAACCCTGAGCCTCAGCTGTATCTCCTACAGAGGAGAACTACCAGCGTATGCCAGCACCACCAGACTTCCTTCTGTTTAAAATACTGCAGTTGAGATGCTGTGATAGGCATGCCTGAGTCCATGTAAACTGGGCTCTGGCAGCAGCTGTTGATCCAGCATGAGCAATTGGTGAGTGGATTTACCTGTCATTTGAAAGTAAAATCATTTTGAAATATGGTACCAAGACAAAGTTGATATTACTGCCCAACCATATCATGTAACTATTATCTGTTTTGAAAATAAATACCAAAGGAAAGAGGTCAAAAGAAACTTTCTCATAGGCTGTTCTAAAGTTAACTATGAGGAGCTAAAAGAGTATCACAGGTCAGGCACTCAAGTCACAATGACTAGTTTGAAGTGAGGAGGAATTCAGATATGAAGTAGCTAAAGGAATCAGGATAAATGTGTCAAAAGCCAGGACTATTTCACCTGAAATACCACCATCATGATGGATAGGAATCTTGCTTCCGCTGTGCAGATCTTTTTCTCCATAAGACAGTCAGGAAAGAAAGCTAGTATTGGTGGAAGCAAGGAGTAAAGGGGAAACAGAATCAAATATTTAGATGATATATCAGCTGGAATTTTTTTTATAATGCGTGAAGTGGAAAACAGTGAACACGGATACAAAATTTAAAAGCCATATCAGCTGGAGTTTCTACATAACGACCGAAAGGGAAAAGAGGAGACCTGGAAGCAGAATTTGAGTGATATATCAGATTCAGCTTCTACATAGCAAGGGAAAGAAAATCTAGGAAACAACAAAACCACAGAAAACATTGGTGTAGGTTCACAAAGAAAGAATTCTTCATCAGTCTTGTCTAAAAGCTTTGATTTTTAGAGATGAACATTGAGTTAGATCCCAAAGTCTCTCTTTTAGGAAAACACAAGAAATACCCTCTTGAATATATATATATATATATCATATTTATAGTTAGTCTTCAGTGAATTGCAGCTAATTTGTGTGAAAAAGTACATATAGGAAGGGCCAGGTGTATGGCCTAGTAGTAGAGTGCTTGCTTAGCATGCAGGAAGCCCTCAGTTCTATTTCTTGGTAACACATACACAGGAAAAGTTGGAAATGGTGCTGTGTTTCAAGTGATATAGCACTAGCCTTGAGAAAGCTCAAGGACAGTGCCCAGGCCCTGAGTTCAGGCTCCAGAATTAGCAAAAATTAAAAAGTATATATATGATTTTACATAGTATTTGACTGTGCTTAATTTAATGATTCAAAGCAGATCCTATCTCTATCTAGAGAGGTCAGCTATGATAGGTCAAATAATGAACATAGATAGGCATATGTATGAAGATATACAGAGACTAAATAAGTATGTAGGACCAATTTTTTTCTTTGTTTTTATTTTGTAGGATGGGGACTTGAACTCTGAGCCTGTGTGCTATTGTCCCTGAGCTCTTCAGCACAAGGCAGGGGCTATACCACTTGAGCCATAGCACTACTTCTGGGTTTCTGGTGGCTAGCTGGAGATTCCAGTCTCATTGGAAATTACAGTGGCAAGGCTGGCTTTGAAATATGATCCTCAGATTTCAACCTCCTGAGTAGCTAGGACTTTAGTCACTTGATCCCTGCATTATGGAAACTATTTTGAATGTCACAGCTGTGCAGCTCTATCTGCGCCATACTGTCCTTTTAAAGTTGGTGAATGATTGAGACACCAGTGAGGAGATGGGGTTCTTGATGTTGCAGTGAACAGTGAAGAGAACTCTTAGAAAACTCTGATAGGATAGCTTGTTTATAAGACCCTATTCTGAGAGGCTGTACACATTTTGTAGACTGCAATGACAAATGATCACAGAAAAAGTAGCTTCTGCAGTAACAATTTACATCACAACACTGGGGAATATAGGGCTCAAATCAAAGGGCCCACAGCTACTTGGCCCCTACTCAGGGCTGAGGAAAAGGAAGTTCCTTGTAGATCCCTTTTCCCTGTTTTCCTGGTTGTGGACAATTGTCAGGCCCATGATTCCTCCTCTAGATTGCTGCCCTTCTTGGCACATGCCATTCTTATTTTTTCATATATTTTTATTGTAATTAATAGAAGGGTTACATGATATTTGCCAGATAGATGGTGCATCACTTCACATACATTGATAACCTTTCACATGTCTTGGTCCCCATTTCCCTCCCCCCACCCCCACCCCTCAACTTGTTTCCCCCCCTTCTCTATCCAATTTCAAATAACCAAAAACAAATATATCCGATATATCAGGTAACAAAGTGAGATACTGTAACAATATGAGATAACCAAGGGACAGCAAAAGAGATAACATAGTACCTTAAGAACAACAATCATTCATTATATGGCTTATGTTTCTATATCCTAGAGATCCTTTCATTTAGCGTCCTACTATATGGCCTTTTGTATCAAGGTTTTGCCCTATTGCAAATCTCTGCTAGGACAGCCCAAGGTTTCCACTGATTATGACAAAAGAGGGAAATCACTGAGCCTAAGTTCCTTTGAGTCTGGCTTACTTTAGTTAATGTGAATTTTTCTAAGTCTTTCCATTTCCTAACAAATGGGGCAATGTCATTCTTTCTGACAGCAGCATAGAATTCCATTGTGTACAAATACCACATTCTTTTGGTACAGTGAATACTTTTTCAAAATCTGAATCCAAGGTTTATGACTCAATGAATAGTGTGTAGATATCATTTACCTTGGGTAAAGCATTGAAGTCTAGGCTCAAGAATGATTTTAATTGTGGAAATGAACAGTGACTGGGTGTTCCAAAGAAATCATATTCTCAAAGAAATTAGAGAGTGTTTGTGTGAGTGAGTGTGTTTGTGTGTGTGTGTGTGTGTGTGTGTGTGTGTTTGTTTATATGTGTGTTTGTGTGCTGGTACTCTGGTATTATGACATCTGCCCCTCTGCTCTTGTGCTTAAGTCTGATATTTTCTTTTCAACTCTTCATTTCCGGTCCAATATTTTGTTGCCAATATTTTGAATTGGAAATGTCCTTTCAAAGCCATTTCTACTCTGATTTCCTTCCATTTATTATCATCAGTCCTCTCAGTAAATGTCATTATTGAGTTGAGCAGTGGTTCACCAATCCATTCCTGGCCATGCTGAGGGCACAACAGGGGTTCATGTGATGAGACTGCGTTGCCAAATGCTAGTCTCATCCCATGCAGCTTCATCTAGTACAGGCTTCTGAAGTCAAATCTCAGTACTGCACAGAGGCCTGGTAGGGATAGCAGAGGTGGAGGGGTAGCTCCTGTAGCAGATCCCATGCTTGGCATGGAGAAGTCCATGGTTTCAATACCCAGCATTGTAGATAGAAAATGATAGTTTTCTTTACTTTTTAGACTTAATTTTTGCGTATGTGTTTAATTTCTTCACAGTGTGGACACTTACACCCAGAGGGGAAAGTTGTCCCAGTCCTGGCCGGCCCTGAACATCTGGTGAGTCCCCCGTGTACTTCTCATCACAGTGCTAACCAATATGCAGTGTTGTAACCATAGACAATACCCATGGCAGGCACACAGTGTCAGTACAACCTTGTTTTCAGTTTTGAAAATAAACAGGCCACAATGGAACACACCAATAAACAACTGTTCCTATTCTCTTTGGAAGTCAAGTTGCAGGATCTACGCAGATAAATGAAGATGGTCACAGTGAATATATGAAACTCACACTAATTGAATGGAATGGAATCAGATTTCACATACAAAGTAGCTAATGGAGCCTGAATCAGTTCTTTATACCCCACACTTATGTTACCTTGAAAGACTCAGCATCACATGAGATAGAGGTCCTGCGGATCCTTTTATCAATCAGAGAGGTAGGACAGACAGCCACTAATACTGCAACCAAGTAGGGAACAGAGGTGCTACGGAAGCAGAAATGTAGAGGATATGTCATCTTGATTTCCTACATAGCAAGTGAAATGGAAAATAAGGGAAGCCACAAAGCCACAGTCAACACTGTGTAGATTCATAAGGCAAGATCTCTTGGCCAATGTTGCATAAACACTTTGTTTGGCAGAGGTGAACATTTATTACAGTAAGAAGCATTATTTTCCAGGAAAATTCAGGAAGTACTCTCTTGCATATACAATATATAGATAGTTTTTGATGAATTATAGATACTTTGAGAAAAAAGTAGGTATGAGAATTAACATAGTATTTGACTGCGTATAATTTAAAGATAAAGTAGTGATAATAAGGGGAAGGAAACGTATGTCTAGAGAAGTCAGCCATAAGTGTCAGATACTGGAATATAGATAGGTATGTGTATAAAGTTGTACAGAGAGTGTGCATCAAGTTTGTGGGCAGTATTTTGAATGTCACAGTAGTGCACTTTTATCTGTGCCATTCCATCCTTTCACGAGTTGGGTGAATGACCAAGATGAGTGAGGAGAATGGAGTTTCTGTTGTGCTAGTGAGCCATAAAGAGAACTCTTAGAAAAATCTATAATCAGATCACCTCCATGAGACTTTATTCCAAGGGATTGTGTATGTTTTCTAGAGCTCAGTGACAAATCACAATGAAGTAGCTTCTGCACTAACAATGTATTTGAGAGCACTGAGGCGATTCAGTTCTCCAAGGGCCCATGCACACTTGGCTCTGACTCAAGGATGAAGAAAATAATTGAAGCACAAAGTCCCGTTTCGTTGTGATAGTTTTTTTGCCCATGGATTCATCCTCTAATTTTCTGACCTACTTGGCACATGCCATTCTTTCTGTACAGTAAATACTAACATTTTTTTGGCCAGTCCTGGGCTTGAGGTCAGGGCCTGAATCCTGTCCTTGGATTTTCTCAAGTCTAGAGCTCTACCACTTGAGCCTCAGCACCATTTCTGACTTTTTTTTCTATGTGTGTGGTACTGAGGAATTGAAGCCAGATCTTCATGCATTCTAGGCTAGCACTCCACCACGAGGCCAAATTCCCATCCCAATGCCAATTTTTAACAAATATGAATCCAGGGTTTATGAGTTGATGCGTAGAGTATAGACATCATTTATCTTGGGCGAATCATTAAAGTCTTGGGATCAAGACATGATTTTAATTGCTGAAGTGAAGAGTGACTAGGTGTTCCAAAGAAATCACATACTCAACCAAAGAAATTATGGACTGTGTAACCTATGTGTTTGTGTGTGTATGTGTGTGTGTGTGAGTGTGTGTGTGTGTGTGTGTGTGTGTGTGATATGTGTATTCATATGAGTATGCACTGGTGTTATGACATGCCCCTCTGCTCTTGTGCTCTAATATAATGCATTATCACTCAAACTCCACATTTGTAGTCCAATGTTTTGGTGCAGGATTGGAAATAGCCATTCAAAGCCATTTCTACTCTGAGTGCCTTCCACTTGCTATCATCAGATCTTCCAAAAAATGTTATTCAGTGGTTCACCAGTCCATTCCCTGCCATTCTAAGAGAAAACAGAGGTTCACATGATGAGGCAGCATTGCCAAAACTCGAATCACTCCTATGAAGCTTTGTCTAACCCAAGATTCTGAAGTCAAACCTCAGTACTTCAAGGAGGCCTGGCAGGGATAGTAGAGGTGGAGGTGTAGCTCTAATATCAGATCCCATGCTTGGCATAGAGAAGACCATGGTTTCAATACCCAGCAATGTAGATATTTTTCTGTGCTGTTCTGGCTCAATTTTTGTGTATGTGTTTAATTTCTTCGCAGTGTGGAATCTGACACCCAGAGGGGAAATGTATCCCAGTCCTGGCCGGCCCTCAACATATGGTGAGTCCATGTATTTGTCAACTGAGTGATAAACAATGTAAAGTGTTGTAACCATAGACAATATATATGACAGTCGATCAGTATCAGTACATCCTTGTTTTAAGTTTTGACATAAATAAGAATAGAAAAGGTCAAAAGACAATTGTTCCTGTTTTCTTTGAAAGTCAAGTAGTAGGATCTATAAAGGGAAATGAAGATGGTCATAGTTCATTTATAAAGCTCACACCAATTGAATGTATTGGAAACAGATTTCACTTAAAAAAACACTAATGGAACCTGAATCACTTCTTCATACTCCACTCCTCTGTTACCTTGAAAGGCATACTATCACATTGGATGGGAGCCTACAGATCTTTCTATCAATCAAGGAGGCTAGAAAGACAGCCAACAGTAGCACCAGCAAGTGGGAACTGAGGGAGTCATGGAAGCAGCAGTGTAGATGGTATATCAGCTTGATTTCCTGCATAGCAAGTGAAATGGAAAATAAGGAAAGACACAAATCCACAATATATGTCCATAAGGAAAGAATTCTTTGTCAATCATTTTATAAAAGATTTCTTTATCAGAGGTCAACATTTCTTTGGACCAAGAACCTCATTTCTAGGAAATTCCCCTTCCAAAAATAGTATATTTTGTGATTGTTTTTGATGAATTGTACCAAATTTGGGTGAAAAATAGTTTTAGGAATTTCCACAGTGTTTTACTGTGTATAATTTAATGATTCAAAGCAGATCACACGTATATCTAGAGAGGATAGCATAAAAGGACAGATACCAGAATATGGATATACATGTGTACAATGATATTCAGAGACTGAGCACATAGAATGTGGAGAACTATCGGAGTGTCACGGCAGTGCGATTTTGTCTGTGCCATTCCATCCTTCTGAAAGTTGGGTGAAGGACTCAGACTCCAGGAGAAAGTGAATTCTCCCGGTCCTTGTGAGCAGTGAAGGGAACTCTTAGAAAACTCTGATCAGACCACCTGGGCATGAGACACAGATTGAAGGGTTTGTACACATTTTCTAGGACTGCTAACAAAGGATCACAAAGGAAGAACTTGTGCACTAACAATTTACCTCCCACGACTGGGGATTATAGGTGTGAAAGTGGCTGTGAACATTTGTCTCTTGTTCGAGACAGTAGAAGGGAATGTCTCCACAAAGTCTCCCTTTTGGCTTGGACAATTGTTTGGCCCATCCACTCCTCCTTTAGATTTCTATCCTATTTGGCAGATGCCATGTTCTTCTGTACAGTTAATGCAACTTTTTCATAAATGTGAATCGAAGGTTTCTGACTCCATGAATAGTGCACAGACGTCATTTATTTGGGTAAAGCCTTAAAGTCTTGGCATCAAGACATGATTGTAATTTTTGAAATGGACAGTTGCTGGGTTTTCTCACAAGATCACATTCTTCATCAAGGAAATTACCAATTGTGTGTGTGTGTGTGTGTGTGTGTGTGTGTGTATTCCTGTGCAGTTGCTGTGGTATTTGGCCTTGTGCTCCTTTTCTTCTTGTGCCATGGGTGTTGCTTCCACTCTTGATCTGTACATTCCCTCATCAGTATTTTGCTGCTGAACTGAATTAGCCTTTCAGACACATTCTTTTCCTTAGTGACTTTGTTTTTGTCATCTGTCTTCAGTTCTCTCAGTACATGATCCAGTAGATCACAGAGGTCTGACAGTGGTTCATCTACCCATGCCAGATCATCCTGAGAGCACAGCCAGCAAGGGATGATTGAGTCAGCATAGACAAAAGCAATCTTCTGTCCTCAGAAGCTTCATTCAGCACTGGGCCCAAACTTTAAGCTGCAGTTTCAGAGACAGGGACTGAAGCTATAGAACAGTTAGATACACAACTCAAATGCATATCTAGCGAAAACCATAGTTTAAACCCCCAACCTTTTAGGGAAATGCATTGTTTCTTCTCCCAGTGTCCCACTTAATTGTCTCTATGTTTTGTATTTTGTTATAGTGAGCACCACACATTAGAGGTCCTCATATCTAAAACGAGCGCAAATGTTTGGTGAGTTGATTTGACCTCTCAGTGTACAACCGTTTTGGAGTCTGAGGACAATACAGATTATACAGACAGCCTAGGAATATCTTTATGAAGTCATTTTGAATATTGACACAATTAGCGGATGATTGGGTTGGTCAAAAAACACTGGTGGATTGGCTGCTCTGTAGTCTAGGAAGCAACCAAATTTTTCATAATGTCAGTGCTTGTATGTTGCTTTCTATTAGTCAACGGAGGTGACAGTCCTACTCAGAAGTAACCCTGTGGTGAAATGGTGTGTAGAGCCTAGTGTTAAAGTTCTTATTGAGTGTGGATTGACCCTGCATTCTCTAGAATGGTGATACTGAAAAGCCCACCATTATATTGATGGAATTCCTGCTTCTGGCCTACTGTCCATTGTTCCTATCTGAGAGTTGAAATCAGTAAAGATATCCCAGATTATTGAAGGAATGGAGGAAGCAGAAAATTAGGGAATTCAGGGTTGAGTTCCTTTGACTTGCATTGAAAGTTACACAAGATGGAATTAGGCATTGTGGTAGATGTACTGAGAAAAATTCTTCCATCTTGGATGAAACCTTTAATTTTCTGAGGTCCATATTTAATATCCCCAAGAGATACAATTCCATTTCTATGGCAAAATGGAATACTGCTTTTCATTTAATAACATGCCTCTCAGTTTTGCACTGCAGTACCAGAGAAAATCGCTCAAGGGAACATAAGAGCTGGAGATGTAGATGTAGCTCAAGTGGCAGAACATTTTCCTAGCAGGAGCAATGCCATGATTTCGATATCCAGCTTGTATAAAACATGTTTGAGTTCCTCTACATGGTCCAACTCAATTATCTGTTTCTAATTTTATTTCATTACTAGTGATGTCACGACGTTTCCAGCCACTGCGGTTTGTGACTCAAACATTGACATTTGGTGAGTTGTCTATCATCTGAAAGTTAAACTGATTTCAATGTAAGTACAATGCCCAATCAATATGACAGCTTCTCAGAGAGTTCTCATGTAATCCTTGTGTGTATTGAAATAGAGAATGATAGCATAAATGAACACACACTTGATCATGATCTGCTTTGAAGTGAAACCTAGCAACCAAATCTTTATTTACATATCAGTGCCTGCATGCAGCTTTCACAGAGCCAACAGTGGTAAGAATCCCAGTTAGAAACAGTGAGAGTGGTCTTAATGGTTTCTCAATGAAAAGAACAACAGATCTTTTTCATTCTCCAGAATTCTGATACCCACTATCAAAACTGATGAGAATCCTTCTTCTTAGGCTACCGTTCCTTGTCCATTTGTGAGAGGTAGTTAAAAAAGCAACCAAATAAATGAAAGGACAGAGGGAGTAGAGCAGACTTAGAATGCAGAAAATTAGAAGTTCTAAAGCACTGAGTTCCTCTGAAGTGAGTTCCAACTAGCATTAAACTGCATAATATCAATAGCATTGTGCTAAGTTTACTAGGAAAGAAAAAGACTTTAATCATGCATAAAAGTTTTCTTTTATAAAAGAAATTAATTTTCCTTTCCAGGGAAAAATGGAAATACCTTTGTTCCTTTTGCTAAGTTATGTATTATTTCTATTCCTATGAATTTATTTGTGTTAGGTAAACTGTAGCCAATTTAAATAAAAAACTAACACTATGAGTTCACATGGCATTTGATTCTATCGTTTAATCCTCTAGCACGGATGGAAAAGATCCAACAGAAGTTGGGACCAAAGAATTGACAAAAAGGTCAGATATCTATATGCAGATAAACATATGTAAATATACATGGTTGTTAAACAGAGTGTTTCTGGGAATTATTTTCAAAATGTTCTCAGTGCAGCTTTTGTCTGTATTATTACTCCTTTTCCATGGTTGTTGAATAAATGAGAAACGAGTCTCACAAAAGTGTTTTGCTATTTTAGTAAGCAGTGAAGCAAAATTCCTAGACAATCCACACCTTGCTGATATATGAGATCCTACTCGAATTAGATTTGTTCCTTTGGTGTTACAGCAGTGACACACAATTCCATGCATTTGTTCTGACCAAATGAATTTTTTCAAGGTGAAGAAATAAAATGTCATACCAAAGAGACTACAAGTTTGTTTCATTGTGAAAGGGGTAAATAACCTCTTGTACAACTCTTTCCCATATTTTTGCTGGTTATGCCCAGTTCTCTGATGGGTGTGCTCTTTCTCTAGATCCAAAACTTAATTTATGCATAATATTTTCATAGTCCACTTTATGCCACACTTTAAACACTGTGGTTCTAAGGTTGGTGACACTATGAACACTTTATAGACAGCATTTATATTGGTGAAAGAGATGAATCCATGGCATTATGATTTTATTTTACTTCTTACTACTCACATGTGAATACAGGGATCATGAAAAAATTCACATTTCAAATAAAAGAGTTTGGAGACAGATTGGGTTCACCATCATGTGGGATGGGGGTACTCTGATACTATGGCTTCTAGTCAGGGCTTCAGGAATATTCTGCTTTCTTGCTTATACCTGAGGCTCTGCTTCTGGAACCACACATACAGTGCAACATTTTACTGGATCCTTGGAAGATGGACAATTACAAAAATAAATTTCTACCCTGGATGTTTTCATATTACTGTCCTCTGATCTTTGCCACCTGTGTAGAGATAATTATACATATGAACCAAAAGCATGCACATCCATCGTACATTCTGGTGAAAGCCCAAGTGGAAAGATCATTGATCAAGCAAGCCTAGGCACAAGGATTCACATACCATGAACAGAGAGTATCACAGATAGTGCTCTGAGTTGAGACCTGAGTACTGGAGATAAGGGGTGTTAGGGACAGAAAAGCTAGAGATAAAGCTCCATTGGCAGATACTTGTGTGGCATACTCAAGGTCATAATTTCTATACCTAGTAGTGTGAGAAAAAATGTGTGATTTTTTTCCAACATGGTGCAACCTGATTTTTGTATATGTTTAATATGTCCACAGTGAAGACAACGACTTAACATCGGTTGTTTTTCATTCTAATGAAGACAACAGTAATTGGTGAGTTGATTTTTTTTAGTAATATATCATTTTGGAGGATAATGTGTCTTCAGACTACAAAAGACTGCCTGTCCATATCTGCAGGTAATCATGATCTGGTTTGAAACTTATTAGAAAATGATAGAGTAGATCAAAATACACTGGCTCATGGGGTGCTATGAAGTCAAGTACTAGCATCTCAAATCCTTAGATCACCACAGTGCCTGTCAGCTAGTCACATGATCCCAGGCAGCTGGGAATCCCTTTCTGAAACAAAAAAGTAATCCCAGCGGTCTATATGGCCCATAAAGGAAGACTATATCCTTCCTTCTATAGATGCCTGCAACCACAATCAATGGTAGCCCTGCTTCTAGACTTCTGTTCCATGTCCCTACCTTAGTGGCAGGAAAGTCACCAGGGAATACAGGACACCTAGAATGCTGATATTTAGATGATATCCAAGTCTTGATTTCCATTGAAATTAGTTGAACTGAAACCAGAAGAGGTTATTCTATATCAGATCAGGTAGATAT
Organism: Megascapheus bottae; assembly: GCF_031878675.1. Taxonomy (NCBI): domain Eukaryota; kingdom Metazoa; phylum Chordata; class Mammalia; order Rodentia; family Geomyidae; genus Megascapheus; species Megascapheus bottae. The sequence continues at coordinate 212,218 of NW_028327646.1, forward strand.
ATTGGGTCATAGTATTCTTAACATTTAGGGAAAAGTCTTACCTTTTGCAAGTAGAAGAGTTTTATTTCTCTAAGACGCCTCCAATTGAGTTTCCTAGCTTGCATGGATACTGAACATACCTATCCAAGTAGACAAATGTGGAGACTGAGAATTGTGATGTTCATGGAGGTTTCCAGCACTAGAGAACACCATTAACCTAGTTTCTATCTGATCTGAATACAGGGTGTATAGGAGTCTTTCTAACTTTGTTTCTTTGGATAAAACAGAAACTTATCTGGAGAAAAGAGAAACATGCCAGGAAAGCAATGTTTCGTGTCCCTGTTGTGTTTAAGACACTGTAAAAACACCCACACAATCTAAAAGAACATTTCATTCAAAATGCTTTGGGATGAGATTTTTCAGATTGGGTGAAGGACAAAAGAATCCTGAAAGAGCAAGAAACAAAGAATTTGGAAAGAGCCAGGAACAGGCTGCAGTTGGCAGGGCGTAGAGGAACCTTCAACAGCAGGTGAAGCTGGTTCTGCAAGTACCCACTCATCATCACTGTTGATGGAAACCGCCTCACATTTATACGTGTTTCATGTTTATTCTGGTGGATATGGATGGATGTAAGAAGTTAGTCTAGGGACTTAATCAGAAATTTCTTGGTTGCAATGAAGATGTGTCCCTCTAGAGTGTAATTGTACTTAAAAAAGGGGACTATGCATTGGTATTAAGATGATAGGTCCTTCAATATGAATCCATCAGCTTTTCCTTTGCAGAAGTGTAATGTTCAGGTCACTATCACAGGAAAACTCATTTCTAGTTAAAGATGTTAGATATGAATTAGGATGATATAGATGAACATTCAAGGTCAGTTATTACCAGACTCATCAAAGAAATGCAGTGATTGGCTTTTCCAAAGTTATATTTAATAACAGTATCTATGTACTTTGGTCCATATTGATAGCAGACACTTCAATCCCAGTGTACATTGTTCAGAGGCCCAGCTGCAGGTCTCTAGTTTATGGCCCTTGGGTTACAGCGTGAAGCCTCTTATGATGATGAACTTTCAGTGTTAGTGACAGACACTGGGATCAAGAACTTAAATAGTATACAAGAGATGTATACTAGGAGAACAAACTGAATCGGGAGGTAACAGAAACCATCACCAAATGCTGTATCCTTTTTTGCATCTGAGAAGAAAGGCACCTATATGCAATAGGTGTTTAATAGATCATAAATTTATACAACTCAGTAAATTGTAAAGTCATATACAAACTTCCAAGTAATTGATTTACTTGGGCGTAATGTTCCTGTAGCTATAAGCTTCAGAATCATTTTTATACAATATTTAATTTAAGAATATATATCAGATCTGATATGTGATCAAATGTATGTTATCACAAGTGTGCATATATTCATATATTTATAAGGAGTGAACACACAAAAACACATGAGTTAATGATAGCTAAGTGTGTAGAGCACATGATTGGAAGTGGGCAGGATGAAACAAGAGGAGAAAGGAAGAAGACATTCAAATTTGTAAAACGACCCTCTTGAGGGTTTGGAATTGCAGTGTCATTTTAACTGTGTCATGCTTGTCACTGATGTATCAGGGGATGACATCTGTCTTCAGATGAAATTGGGTGAGGGAAGAACAGGTCATGAGCAATATGCTTCATCTACATTGCTCACATTAATAACATATTCCTTTAGAAAATATGAAGTATATTACCTATGGGTCTGTGTTGGGGTCCTTCTTGGACATCTAGGAGGGGGGTAAGATGGCGACAGAGCCCACAAATAATCCCGGGAACACAGACTCTGGAGACCAGGCTCCAGACTCTTGGTGCAGTTCGCTAAATACAGATCGAGTGGTGGCCGCCAAGTCAGCAAATGGGGACCTCCCTGTATATGACCGTCAGCCAATGGTGTCCTGAGACACGCCCCACTTGCTAGGAGTACCCGGGAACTCCTATTTCTGGTGGGAGGGGCCAGGTGCCCTCTGGCTCTGGACTGCTTGGATCACTGAGTGTGTACATGCTGAAGCACAGGTGGCAAACAGCAGGCTCCTAAATCACTAGCTAGGAGTCCCCGCAGTTTCCCCTTTCTCTTTATTTGTGGACACTCATAATGGAATGTAGGAGGGGCCCAAACCTTGTGCAAAGATATTAGCTAGATGGCATCCAGGGAAGCCTGGATAAACTCAACCAACTTAGCTAAAGCAAACATGGGTCCTGCTGCTATGGAAATGAGTGTGGTGGGCCAGAGAGAACTAGGGCTAGGTGGGTTTAAGATGGGACTGGCATTAACGGGAGTCACAGCCCCCATGGACTCCCCAGCATGCTTTGAGGGAAGACAATAGGGTTGCAGTTCCTCTGATTGTATTGTTCATAATGATATCACGGTCCCATGTCAGGGTAGACATAGGATGAGGTAGCTTTGAGGATAGTGTGGAGGCAGAGTCTGTGGCATCCACAGCCAGCAGAGCAGTCATCCAGGGTGGTTTTTCTGGATAGGTCGGTGTCCTAGGTCATACTGGTGAGGTCGCAAAGGTGGAGGCAGAACTCAGGTCAGCTGGCTGCGGCTGTGGCTGGCAGCCTTCTTCCAGGGGGGTGCTGGTCTCCCGACTGGCTCTGGAGCTAAGGTGACTGAACCCCGGAGGCAACTCAGAATAGCGACCACGATGGGGAAGAAATGAGGCAAATCACCAATGTGCTCCCCTTTCTGACCTGCCGGAGTACCCTTTCCCACATGGACTCATCCAGTATCCTACCTCCAATCCCTCATAGGGAGAGAGACAGAACAATTTCATAAAATTGCTCAAGCTTTCCATCGGAAAAGTGAAGGTGCCTGTTCTCCAAGATCCCTTTCCACATAATTGCTTATAGAGATCCACTTACCTGCTAGTTGTGCCCCACGTCTGGGCACCAGTTTTGGGGGTCTTTCTCAGACTTCTAGGAGGGGGTACGATGGTGACAGAGCCCACGAATAATCCCAGGAACACAGAGTCTGGACACCAGACTCTCAGTGCAGATCTAAGTTTATTTTAGAAAACGCGATGGCTAAATACAGATCAAGCGGTGGTTGTCATGTCATCAAATAGGGACCTCCCTGAATGCGACCATCAGCCAATGGTGTCCTGAGACAGGCCCCACTTGCTGGGAGTATCTGGGATCTACTACTCAAGGCGGGAGGGACCAGGCGCCCTCTGATTCTGGACTGCTTGCATCACTGAGAGTGTACATGCTGAAGCACAGGTGGCAAGCAGCGTGGCTCCTAAACCACTAGCTACAAGTCCCCACAGGTCTGCAGTAGATTGCAGAAAGAAACAGACGTAGAGGCTAGTGAGCAGCAGAACTATTTGTATGAAAGATCAAGGTCATGTAAGTATCCCTTATAATATACAGCCCTGTCATTATGTGAAGCTAGTGTTTACAATGCCCCTGGGTCTAGCTGTGCCCCTCTGCCAGCTTGTTCTGATCCTAATCTCTAACAAACTGAAAAGACACTCAGCCTCATACCACACTTTGTATTGTTTTATAACAATGTAGATATTTTTAATGGTGAATATAAGAAATTGGTGTGAGACGTGGAGAATCTGGAACTTAGCGGTGAGAAAAGAAGAAATTTGGAATGAGAAAACAGGGCCATTCGAAGCTAACAGCACTGCTTTTACTTAGTTGCAAACAATGAGCATAAAGTGTTGTTGTATGGATATGGCTTTGTTGTATGAAATTGTCCCAGACAAAATATGTCCCTTCCCAAACTACTCTCTCTTCTTTATATGGAAAGGTTGTTGCCAAGTCTCAAAATGACTGGATTGATATGGTAATAATGTTCATTCTTGGCACCACATACTCTGAAGATTATCCCAACCTGTGAATGGAGGATATTGCAGTATGGTTCAGAGCAAGTAATGACTCCATGGTTACTTTCTCTCCTCTATCTTCAGTTACTTGGGAAAACTGGAGGTTTTGATTATATGTGATGAAGATCATGGATAGATGACTACCCTGCCTTCTCCTTAGGAAGTTGTGGCCTAGTGTCTTGGTGACTCAATGAGTAATGTGTTCTCTTTACCTTTGGAGATGACCTTGCACCTGTCTTCTTTTCTGACCCAGTGAGCTAGATACACGATTACTTTAGAATGCTAATTGTTAATATTTTATCACCAAGTATATTTCTTTGATGATCTTAAACGGTAATGTTGTGCTGATTTGAAATCAAGTGTGAGAAGAAAATCTCAGTTATAGGGAAGAAGCATAGTCCACTGTTTTGTGACTTGCAAAATAATTTGACCCAGAATATGAAGTTTAATTATTCATGTGATATCTGACTATATGCATTTTTGTTCCTATAGCACATCTGCATTTGAATTTTGTTCAGCACACGATGATGACAGTGTGACTGAAAGGTAAGCTATAATCCAAGGCGTGTAACAGAGTGCTAGACAAATGTATATGTAGAAGTTTATGCACATATTTTATATGAATGTATGTACAGACACATGGACACATAAGTATCCACATTCATAAGGCTGGAGCTGAGCCCTTGTATTTGAAGAAATACAAACAGCATGAAAGGAGCGGTGACATGTGTGATGCAGTGCAATTCAGAAAGTGAAAGATTCTGTGTTGGATCACCAGTGCTGCTAGGAAAATGAAAGAAATATGCATCAGGAAGGGTCTGCCTGTCACACTGACTGTGTGGTATGTGGAAATTGGAGGTGATCCTGTGTAGGAGCCAGCATGGAAAACAAGTTATTGAGACCCTTATCTCAAGCAGTGAGCCTGTCCTAGGAGCTCACAGCTGTATTCCCTTCTCCCAGGAGCACAGATAACCAGGTGATGATCTGAGGCCACTTCCAGACGTAGACAGAAGGAAGACCTTCCTGGAAAGACATCTACAGCACCAAATGACTTAGGCCATTACTCAGGTGGTCGAGTGTTTGCCTAGCAGGCAAACAGAATGCCCTGTCATCACACTCCAGTGTGACAAAAAGGGGAAGCATTCAGTAACTTTCCAACAAGCTCCTACTGGGCTCTGTAAAACATTAGATGTGACTCCTTCTGTGCTAATACACAACTGACTCTGTACCCACCTCCAAAACTCCCCACCCTGTGACTACTACTCTACCTCACACTTCTTGACTATCATGTTGAGCTGTCACATTAAAGTTAGTATGTTTTTCAATATCATCACTTTGTTTTCATTTGCTTCAAGACACTTTAAACTTCTTTCTTGGTTTATCAGTCCCCTGATCATTCAAGTGTCTATCAGTTAACTTTCATGCGTTGTTTTGTCCTCTCTCTTTTTGTATCTCTATTGCTTTGTAAAAATAAGATACATTGGTATATCCAATTTTTGTTTCAGTTTCTTCTAACCTGGTTATTAGCTTAACATGTGATTTTCTGGTAGAATGTATATTCTTCAGTTAGAAAATGAAATGTTTTGAAGTGTCTTCTAGACAAATTTGAAATGTGATAAACTTTGATGTTTTGTGATGGACATTTTTGTCTGAATGATCCTTCCTTTCTAGCAATGGATATGAATGCATGTAGTATACTCTTCAAGTATATGTCTCCTTGTAGGTCTCATGATGTTGGTTTTATAGAAAAGCATTTTCCTGCACTATATACCTCTATCTTTACAATAACTGTTCCTGGTTGTTTATTTGATGTGTTTGCCATAATTTCCTGCTCTTCTTGACATCTTTTTTCCAGTGATTGCTGTAGTCTGGGGTTTTATTTTTACATATCAAGAACTGCTTGTTATTACTTTCATTTGATTATTTTCTAGACATACACTCTTCCTTTCCATCTCACTCTCTAAAATGGGTATTCAGCAGCCAGCATATCATGGGGGCAGAGGTTTTCAAACTTACTCTACTACCATTGGCACTTTCATTGGATACAATAATGCATATTCCCCTAAGTTTCTGATTGATCAGAAGAGACATATTGCTCCCATTCTCATTTATTTCTGTCATATATCCTTGTTTCATTGCTTCTTTGTTATTTGGTGGCTGCCAACCCAGAGAAGGATTGATTCTCTTCTTTGTGTATTAGCCTAAAATTGTACCCTGTATGACTGGCAGTAAGTTGACTTAGTGAGTGTCAGTAAAGATATGATTAAAATACTTGATTATCCTCAACGTACATATTTATTTCAGCTTGAAATAAATGCTTTTGTGGGGTCTGTGGTAATATTAACAATCTATTGTTAAGTGAAGGATAGTTATACAATCACTAAATGTTAATATATCATTTTTATTATAATCAAAATGATGACATAGTTTCATCTATCTTCTGATTTTATCTATCATTATGTATGGTATCCTATGAGGTAGCAATTTGCTATGAGTAGTGAAAATTGATCATTTGTATAAAGTAGATTGTTCTTTGACTGAACATGTATGCTAAAGTTATGTGTCATGCCTGCCTATATATTCCAATACACTTCTATCCTGAAAATTGGCTGTAGGACATAATGTGTGATCTAGGATAGAAATGTGAGTTAATATCCTTGAAGGCTCTCGATGATCTGATGATATTTACATATATACATATCTACGTGTACTCCTAATGTCAGAATGAAGGCAAGAAATGTGTGCATACACAAACAGATGTCAACATGTTAAACAAGAAGTAGCAGAGCAATATGGTATAGGCATGAGACATAGGTAGGAATACTATAGTCTGCTGTCAAACCTAAGCAGTGAAGGAAACTCTATGGGAAATGTATGAGAGGTAAAAGATTTTGCCCCAAAATGAAGAACTGTCATCTGATACTACAACTGAACTTCCTGAAAGAAACAAAAATGAAGGGTAGGGTCTAAATATACATACACTCTCACCTATGTGTATCTATTCATATTTGCATGTTGGTAAGTCCAGACACACGTGAATGGATAGTTACAGAAAAGAAAGTGATAGAGATTAGAGAATTTAATTTTAAGTATTGATGACACTGCAGAGCTTTTGATATTTTTCTAAGATCCTTGGGCTCTAGTATCAGTAGAGACCTTTCTAAAGTCTTAGGTATTTCCAAGAAGAATTATCATGAATTCTTCTTGTTCCTAATCTATTGTAGTGGCCACAACCAATTCAGTGTTATGCTGTAAGACTCAGCAGGTTAAGAAATTTCTCTCTGGTGACTCCATTTGGTCTAGCTAGAGGATAAAGCAAGTTACAGGGGTTCTGTCTGTCTGACTGACTGTCTCTGTTTCTCTCTCTCTGTCTATTCTCTGTGTCTCTGTGTGTCTCTCCCTGTCTCTCTCTATGTCTCAATGACTGAGAAAAGGTTGGTCATTAGGGGTTTTTAAATTTGATGTGTATTTTCCAGGAATGCCTTACTGTTAAGGTGTGTTTTCAGCCCCAAACAAAAATTTGCCTAATTATGTGCTGGATGTCTATCTCAAGAGATGATGATGAAAGGACCAGAGAATCTTTTCATGCCCATGATCATCCCTGATATGTCTCATTTCATTGCTGTGGGAAGGAGGCTGGCTAAAATAGAATGACTTGCCTAGGATTTCACATGTTCTGGGGAAAACAGACACCTGAAGACAGCTCCCTCATAGCATTTGTGATATTTTTAGTGGATGAGAAGTCTTTTACCATCAAGTGATGGTTGGAATTTTATGTGAAAGATAATACCCAAAGCATGTCTGTGTGTTTGTTTGCACATATATTCTGTAGATTAAGGTGAATAACTCATGAACTACAAATCCTTTTATGAATCAGAGAGGCTGGACAGACAGAGGACAGTAGTGCTAGCAAGGAGGGGAGAGAGGAAGCAGAAATGTAGATGGTTGATCAGCTCCATTTTCTTCATAGCAAGGGATATGGAACATAAGGAAACCCACAAAATCACTGCAAAAAGTGGTTTAGGGTCATGTGAAAAAAACTCCTTTTACACCTTGCATAAATCTTTGTTTATCACATTTCATTGGAGAGAGAGGCCTCATTTCTAGGAAAACACAGGAAATAACCCCTAGCATATAAAGAGTATTTAGAGTTAGTATTCAGCTAGTTATAGCTGTTTGGAGAGAAAAAGTAGTTTTAGGAATTTCCAGAGTATTTGACTGCGCATAACTTAATGGTTCATGTTGGTAATGAAGAGCAGAACACTCAGAGATCTACAGAGGACAGCCATAAGAGGTCAGATACCCAAATACAGTCAGGCTTGTGTAGAAAGCTGTACCGAGATGAAGGAACATGTTAGTGGGAACAATTTCGAAGGTCAGGGAAGTGCAATTTTGTCTGTGTCATTCCATCATTTTGCAAATTGGGTGAAGGACTGAGACTCCAGTAAGGAGAGGGAGTTCTCACTGTCCTGGTGAGCAGTGAAGAGTTCTCTGCTTCTGGCCTGCCACCCATTGGTGCAATGTGAGAGTAAGTCAGTAAAGACATCCAGGATTACTGAAAGTAAGGAGGGAATAGAAGGAACAGAGGAAGCAGAATATTAGGTATGACCTCAGGGTTGAGTTCCCTTGAACAACATCGTATTGAAAGTCATACAAGATAGCATTAGGTCCCGTGTTAGGCTACTGGGAAAAATTCTTCTACCTTGGATTAAATCGGTCCATATTTAATTTCCTGAAGAGATTCAACTGCATTTCTGTGGTAAAATGAAAATACTGCTTTTCATTTGGTTCTGGTCTCTTAGTTCACACCAGAGTACTCGAGCAAATTGCTAGATGGAACAAAAGAGCTGGAGATGGAGCTGCAGCTCAAGTGGCAAACATGATCCTAGCATGAACACAGACATGGTTTAAGTTCCCAGCCTCGTAGAAAAGTTTGATTTCTGCAGTATGTTCCAAATGAGTTTTCTGTGTCTTATTTTATTTTATTGTTTAGAGATGACACAACGTTAACTGCAATTGCAGTTTGTGACTCAAGAATTAACATTTGGTAAGTTGTGTTATCTGTCATCTGAGTGTAAAGTCATTTGTAGTGTGAGTTTAGTGTACAATCTATGTGACAGCTTATCAGTATCCTCATGTAATAGTTATTTTTGTACTGAAACTAAGTAGAAATTGATAGAGTCAATTAGGACATACTTGGTCATGGTCTGCCATGAAGTGAAATTATCAATCATATCCTTATTTACTTATTATCAGTGCCTACGTGCAACTTGCACTGAGCTAATGGAGGTACGAATCCCATTCAGGAACAATTAGGTTGTCTCAGTGGTTCTGAGGTGAAAGAGTTGTTGGGCCTCTTTCCTTCTCCAGAAATCTGTTTGTTAGACAGGCCCACTGTCAGTTCTGATGAGAGTCCAATTTCTAGGCTGTTGTTCCTTGTATTTTGTTGATAAGCAGTTAAGAAAAGAGCCAACTTTGTGAAAATAAGAAGGGAGTAGAGCAGACTTAGACAGCTGAAAATCAGATTGCAAAAAGGATTGAGTTTCTCAGTAGTGAGTTGCATGTACAATTAAACTACATGATACCAATAAACATTTTGTTAATTTTAAGAAAGAAAATTTCTTTACTTGTGCATAGAAACTTTCTTTTGAAGAAATAACAGTGTAAATTCCCAAAGAAATTAATTTCCTTTCTAGAGAAATGTGGAGACAGATTTCTGATGTTCAGGGAAAATTTTCCAACAAAGGAAAAGACATTAACTAAGTTTCTATATCATCTCAATATTGTGTGCATGGGAATCTTTCTAACTTTGTTTGGAAAAACAGAAATATATAAAAGATATGTTTCATGTCCCTGTTGTGATTGAGATCCTGCAAAAACACTAGCACAATCTAAAGGGCATTTCACAATCCTTGGACACACACTACCAAATCCCCACCGTTGACTACACTTCTGTGTTACACATCTGGAATATCAACTTGAGCTACCACATAAAAATTAGTGTGTTTTGCAATAGAATCATTTATTTTTCTATTTGCTTGAAGTAATTTTTACTTCTTTCTTGGTTTATCAGACCTCTGATCGATCAAGTACTTATCAATTTACTTTCATGACTTATTATAATCCCTAAAGTCTTTGGGATATTTGTAGCTCTGTCTTTATAAAAATAAAAGATACATAGAGCCTGTATCCTAGCTACTGAAGAGTCTGAGAACTGTGGATCGTGGATCAGAGAGAGCCCTGGCACTAAAGACCTAGAGATTCCTACCTACCGTTAATTACCAGAAAAAAAATAGAAGCGGTGCTGGGGCTCAAGAAGTAGAGTGGTAGCTCTGAGCTGAAGAGCTCAGGGACAATGCCCAGGCTCAGAATTCAAGTCCCTTGAATGGAAAAAATATCAGATATACTATTGATTTCATTCTTTTCAGCTTCTTGAGATGTGGTTATTAGCATATGATCTTCTGATAGAATATATATTCTTCAGCTAGAGGTATAGGTCATGAAGAGAATTTTTTCTAGTCAGTATGTCAGCTGCACTTCACAAGATGTTACAAATGCAGTCAACCAAATGATACAATCCTTTCTGGACGAAGCAGTGGAGTTCTAATTAGTAATATCGGTGGGAAACTCTGGGATTCTTATCCAGTTAACTTCCTGAAAGCCAGAAGTATGGCTCAAGTGGTAGAGTATCTTCTTAACAGAGAAAGCTAAGGGAGAGCACCCAGGCCGTAAGAGGAAGCCCAATAGTACCTGCACAAAAACACAGTAAGAAAGAGAAAGAAGGAAGTCCACCTCCCTAGCAGAGACAGTCACAGGCCTTTTGTGAATGGATGAAAGAGATATTCCAATATGGCACCCAAAAGGAAGCAAATGTAAATGTACTCCATCTGGCAAAGAAAACTTGAAAGTATTACGACATGAAAGTCATTTCATTTTGCTAAAGACACTGCAATGATTAACAACAAAAAGGCAACTAATCCTCAACGCACCCAATTTGACACAACAGACATCGCTGAACATAAATGAGTAGATGGATCCCAACCATGTTAGATCCTTTCCAAAGAATCCGCAAGAAACCAAATTCAACTGAAGGCCAAGAGCCAAAGACAGCACATATCTGTAGAATATTCCACCCAACATTCTCAGAATAAATATCATTCCAGCAACCCTCCAAGTTTCTACAAAGGAAATTAATATTTAGAGCATAGAGGCAGCATTATTCTCTTTTTCCCTTTCCCTTCCTCTAATATTCCTCTACAGTAATTATTCAAAGAGGTTTCTTGGCAGAGTATAAAGGAAGTCCTAAAAATTACATATAAGAGAAGACAATGTTACTGTTTGCTATCATACTATGATGGAATTCAATTGGAAATGGACAAAAGATAAAAGACAGAAAATATTGAAATACATAGAAATGGAACAAAACGCTTTGAATGCTTAATTGAATATTGAAGAAAGAAAGGATGGATATGTATTCAAGTCTATAAAAACCATTAGAGAGTCTGACTATGACATTTGGTTTCATCCTATAGGGACACCTCATCCTATACCACAACCAAACTTGATGACACAAACAACAATGAAGGGTAAGGTCTAAATATATATATACTCTCATCTATGTGGATCTATGCATAATAAAATGTATGAAGTACAGTCATACATAAAAGGATAGTCACTGAAAAGAAAGTGATTAGGATTATTGAACTTTATTTTAGGTATTGATGACACTGCAGGGCCTTTGATATTTTTCTAAGATTTTTGGGCTGTAATATCAGTAGATAACTTTCTAGGTGTTTCCAAGAAGAAATGTCAAGAGTTATTGTTCCTAATCTATTGTGGTGTTCAAAGGCAATTTAGTGTTTTGCTGTAAGGCTCAGCAATTTAAAAACTTCTCTCTGATCACTAGAGGATAAAACAAGTTACAGTCGCTCTCTCTCTCTCTCTCTCTCTCTTTCTCTCTCTTTCTCTCTCTCTCTCTCTCTCTCTCTCTCTCTCTCTCTCTCTCTCTCTCTCTCTCCCTCTCTTTCTCTCTCCTTGTCTCTTTGTCTCGATGAATGAGAAAAGGCTGATTATTAGGGGATTTTTAATTTGATGTGTATTTTCCTAAAATGTCTTACTGTTAACGTGCGTTTTCTGCCCCAAACAAAAATTTGCTGGATGTCTATCTGAAGAGATGATGATGATGATAAAAAAGACCAGCGAATCTGTTCATGCCCATGTTCATCCCTGATGTGCCTTATTTCATTGCTGTGGGAAGGAGACTGTCTAATATAGAATGATTTGCCTAGGATTTAAGTTGTTCATGGGAGAAGTGGCAGTGGAAGAAACCTCCTCATACCATTTGTGATTTATTTAGTGAATGAGAAGTTTTTTATCATCAAGTTAGGGTTGAAATATTATGTGAAAATCAAATATTACTAAACAGCCAAAGCATGTCTGTGTTTTTGTTTCCACATATATTGTATAGGTTAAGGTGAATAAGTCATGAACTAGAAATCCTTTTATGAATTAGAGAGGCTGGAGAGACAGAGGACAGTAGTGCCAGCAAGGAGGGGAGAGAGGGAGCAGAAATGTAGATGGTTGATCAGCTCAATTTCCTTAACATAGCAAGGGAAACGGAACATCAGGAAACTCACGAAAACAGTGTAAACAGTGCTTTAGGGTCATAGGAAAAAAACTCCTTGTGAATCTTGCATAAGTTTTTATTTAGCACAGGTAATCATTTCATTGGAGAGAGAGGCCTCATTTCTAGGAAAGCACAGGAAATACCCCCTTCCATATATAGTATATGTAGAGTTTGTTTTCCGGGTATTATAGCAATTTGGGAAGAAGAAGTCTCTTTAGAAACTTCCATAGTATTGGATTGTGCATAATTTAATGGTTCATGTTGATAATGAAGAGCAGAACATACATAGATTGACAGAGGACAGCCATATGTGGTCAGATACCCAAGTATAGACAGAGTAGTGTAGAAAGCTGTACAGAGAACAAGAACCGTATTTGTGGGAACAATTTAGAAGGTCAGGGAAGTGTAATTTTGTCTGTGCCATTCTGTCTTTTTTGCAAATTGAGTGAAGGATTGAGACGCCAGTATGGAGAGGGAGTTCTCCTTGTCCTCCTGAGCAGTGAAGAGTTCTCTGCTTCTGGCCTGCCACCCATTGGTTCAATCTGAGAGTAAGTCAGTAAAGACATCTAGGATTACTGAAAGCAATGAGGGAATAGAAGGAACAGAGGAAGCAGAGTATTAGCTATGACCTCAGGTTGAGTTCCCTTGAAGAGTATTTTATTGAAATTCATACAAGATGTCAAGAGGTACTGTGGTAGCGGTACTGGGAAAAATTCTTCTACCTTGCATGAAACTGTTCCATATTTAATTTCCTGAACAGATTCAACTGTATTTCTGGGTAAAATGAAAATACTGCTTTTCATTTGGTTCTGGTCTCTTAGTTCACACCGGAGTACCAGAGCAAAGTGCTAGAGGGGACAGAGGAGCTGGAGATGGAGCTGTAGCTCAAATGGCAAACATGATCCTACATGAACAGAGTCATGGTTTTAGTATCCAGCCTTGTAGAAAAGTTTGATTTCCTCTCTATGTTCCAAATCAATTGTTTGTGTCTTACTTTATTTTTTAGAGGTGAAACAACGTTAACTGCAATTGCAGTTTGTGACCCAACCATTAACATTTGGTAAGTTGTATTATCTCTCATCTGAGTGTAAATTCATTTGTAGTGTGAATTTATTACACAATCTATATGACAGCTTCTTCGTGTCCTCCTGTAATCATTTTGTTTGTATTGAAACTAAAAGAAAATGATAGAGTCAGTTAGCACATACTTGGTCATGGTCTGCTATGAAGTGAAAAGTAGCAACCATATCTTTATTTACCTATTATCAGGGCCTTCATGCCACTTGCACTAAGCCAATGGAGGTAAGAATCCCAATCAGGAGCAATGAGGTAGTCTCAGTGTTTCTGAGGTGAAAAGAGCCGGTGGGCCTCTTTCATACTTCAGAAATGTGATATTTGGACTCTCAGTTCTGATGACAGTCCAGCTTTTGGACTCTCTTTTGGTGAGAAGCAGTTAAGAAAACAACAAGTTAATGGAAGTACGGAGGGGGTAGAGCAGACTTTGAAAGTTGAAAATCAGATTGCATAAAGGATTGAGTTCCTCTGTAGTGAGTTGTATATACAATGAAAATCCATGATACCAATAAACATTGTGTTAGGTTTACTAAGAAAGGAAATTTCTTTACTTGTGCACTAAAGCTTTCTTTTGAAGAGATAAAAATGTAAGTTTCCACAGAAATTAATTTCCTTTCTGGGTAATAGTAGAATTCCTCTGTTTATTTAGCTAAGTATGGAAAAATTTAAATTCTACAAATTCACGAGTGTTTGGGTAACTTGTTACCTTGAGTAAGACTATGAATGTACATGGTATTTGACTGTATATAATTTAATTCTCTAGCTTGGATAAAAATGATTCAACAGAATTTGGGACAGAAGAATTCAAGCAAAGGTCAGATATCTATCAATAGAAAAACGTACATAAATATATATGTTATGAAACAGACTGATCATTTCTTGGTAGTTTCCAAATACTTTCAGTGTACCTTCTGTCTGTCATATTACTCCTTTTCATTTTGATGAGTAAATGAGAAAGGAGTTGCACAAAAGTGTTTTGCTATTTTAGGGAGCAGTGCAGGAAAACCCCCCAAACCCTGCACATTGCCAGTGTATGAGAACCTACTACAATTGGTTATGTTCCTTTTTTCTGACGGCAATGACATACAATTCTATGTATTATTTCCTGCCATAACAATTTCTTCACAGGTGAAGAAATACAAGTGTCAGTTCAAAGTGGCTATAAAACTTTGTTTAATCTTTTCCGTAGTTTTTTGGCTATGTCTGATTCTTTGATGGGTATTCCCTTTCCCTAGGTCTGGACCTTAATTTTTACATATACCTTTCATTGTGCACTTAATGCCAACTTTTAAAAACTGTGGTTCTAAGTTTTGTGTAACTATAAACACTGTCTCTGTACCATTTATATTGGATAATCAGATGACTCGGTGACATTATGACAAGGTCCTTACTACTCACATCTGTGAATACATGGTTCATGAATAAATGTACATTTTCAATGAATGAGCTACGACACAGAGAGTTAGAGAGAGAGAGAGAGAGAGTCCATACGTGTGTGGCTGAAGGATGGTACTCTGATATCCCTTCAAGTCAGGGCTCCAGGATGGTTTTCCTTTCTTACTTAACACTGAGGCTCTGCTTCTTGATACACACGTGCAGCATGCCATTTTGCTGATTCATTGGAGATGGCCTACCACAGAAAGGAATTTCTACCCTGGATGGCTTCATCTTGCCATCCTCTGGTGGCCTCCACATCCACCACACCCCTGGAAAACAGAATCACATCTGTGAACAAAAGGCTTGCACATCCATCTCGAGTTCTGGTGAAAGACTAAGTGAAAGTGTCATTAAACAGGCAAGCCTAGGCATGAAGGCTCACCAGGCCATGACTAAAGGTATAGCAAGGACAGGGCTGTGAGCTGAGACTTCAGTACTGGATGAAGGTTTGGCAGAGACAGAAGAGCTAGAGACATAGTACATTTGACAGACGACCTGTGTAGCACACACAAGGCCATAGTTTTCTAACCGAGAAGTGTCAGAAAAATGCATCACTTCTTCCTACATTGCCCCACTTAATTTCTGTATGTTTCAATATATCCACAGGGAGGCAGCAGCTTAACCAAAGTTGTTGTTCATTCAGATGAAGACATCAAGAGGGGATGAGTTGACTAATTTTAAATTTTATTTTATTTTTGATTGTTGGGGTAATGCATAGAGGGGTTACAGTTACATCTGCCAGATAGTAGATGCATTACTTCTCACACAATGATACCCCTTCTCATGTTATTGTGCCCATGTCCCTTCCCCCTCCCAATCATCTTGTTTTTTCTACTTCCTTTTTCTATTTCAAACAAGGAAATAAACCTATATACTGTGTACCAGGTTACAAAGCCAGATACAGTAACAATATGAGATTAAGCATAAGGGGAAAAAAAGAGAAGAGAAATAACATAGTACATTAAGAACAGCAATCACACAAGATAAAGCTCTTGTTTCCATATCCTAGAGTTCCTTTCATTTAGTGTGAGTTGAGTTTTTGGTCATCTAAATGATAAACCATTTTGGACAATGATGGATTTTCACAGTACACAGGACTACCTATCCATATCGCATGGAATCATGATACATTTTGAAACTAAGGAGAACTGATAGAGCAGATCATAAGACAGTGGCTCACGGAGTGCTGTGAAGTCAAGAACTAGCACCCAGAATCCTGAGATTATCACAGAGCCTATCAGCTACTCACCAGAAGCCCAGGGACCTGGCAATCCCTTTCTGAAACCTAAAGGTAGTCCCAGGTGTCTGAAGGGCACAAGAGGAAGAAGCACATTCACACTGAATGGGAGTCCTGCTTTTAGACTGCTCTTCCTTGTCCCTAACTGAGAGGCAGGAAATAGAGCTGGGAGTGGAAGGCAAGTGGCATGCAGAAATTAGATATAACTCTTGAGTCCCTTTGAATTGAGTTGGGTGCAAGGAGATAAGGC
This sequence comes from Megascapheus bottae, assembly GCF_031878675.1. Taxonomy (NCBI): domain Eukaryota; kingdom Metazoa; phylum Chordata; class Mammalia; order Rodentia; family Geomyidae; genus Megascapheus; species Megascapheus bottae. The sequence goes on from NW_028327646.1 coordinate 228,695, forward strand.
TGTTATCCACCAGGTTAGGAAGATTTATTTGTTTATAGTGTTATTAAACCTTGGATAAAAATCATCTTTTGCAGGTGTAAATGTTTAATTTCTGCAAAAAGCCTCACTTCAGTTTCTTTGCATGTATGGATACTGAACATACCTAATAAGTAGAGAAATGTGGAGACAGATTTCTGATGTTCAGGAAGAGTTTTCCAGCACTAGAAAATGACATCAACTAAGTTTCTACCTCATCTCGATATTGTATGCCTGGGAATCTTTCTAATTTTATTTGGACAAAACAGAAATATATTAAGATATGTTTCATGTCCCCATTGTGATTGAGATCCTGCAAAAACACCAGCACAATCTAAAGGGCATTTCACAATCCTTGGACACACACTACCCAATCCCTACCATTGACTACTCTTCTGTCTTACCCATCTAGAACATCAACTTGAGCTACCACATGAAAATTAGTGCGTTTTGCAATAGAATCATTTATTTTTCTATTTGCATGAAGTAATTTTTACTTTCTTTCTTGGTTTATCAGACCTCTGATTGATCAAGTACTTATCAATTTACTTTCATGTCTTATCAAAATCCCTAAAGTCTTTGGGATATTTGTAGCTCTGTCTTTATAAAAATAAAAGATACATAGAGCCTATAATCCTAGCTACTGAGGAGGCTGAGAACTGTGGATCATGGTTCAGCGTCAGCCCTGGCACTAAAGACTTTGAGACTCCTACCTCCCATTAAGTACCAGAAAAAAACAGAAGTGGCGCTGGGGCTCAAGAAGTAGAGTGGTAGCTCTGAGCTGAAGAGCTCAGGGAAAATGCCCAGGCTCAGAGTTCAAGCCCCTTGAATGAAAAAATATCAGATATACTTTTGATTTCATTTTTTCAGCTTCTTGAGATCTGGTTATTAGCATATGATCTTCTGATAGAATATATATTCTTCAGCTAGAGGAACAGGTCATGAAGAGAATTTTTTTCTAGTCAGTATGTCAGCTGCACTTCACAAGATGTTACAAATGCAGTCAACCAAAGGATAGAATCCTTTCTGGAACAAAGAGGTGGAGGTCTAAATAGTAATATCGGTAGGAAACTCTATGAGATTCTTATCCAGTTAACTTCCTGAAAGCCAGAAGTATGGCTCAAGTGGTAGAGTATCCTTCTTAATAGAGAAAGCTAAGGGAGAGCACCCAGGCCGTAAGAGGAAGCCCAATAGTACCTGCACAAAAACACAGTAAGAAAGAGAAAGAAGGAAGTCCACCTCCCTAGCAGAGAAAGTCACAGGGTTTTTGTGAATGGATGGAAAGAGATATTCCAAGAATGGCACCCAAAAGGAAGCAAATGTAAATGTATTCCTATCTGGCAAAGAACACTTGAAAGTATTACATCATGAAAGTCATTTCATTTGGCTGAAGGCACTGCAATTATTAACAACAAAATCCTACTAAGACTCAATGCACCCAATTTGGCACAACAGACAGTGCTGAACATAAATGAGTAGATGGATCCCAACCATGTTGGATCCTTTCCAAAGAATCCGCAAGAAACCAGATTCAACTGAAGGCCAAGAGCCAAAGGCAGCACATATCTGCAGAATATTCCACACAACAGTCCCAGAATATGTATCATCCCAGCAACCCCCAAGCTTTCTCCAAAGGAAATAATATTTAGAGCCTAGAGGCAGCATTATTCTTTTTCCCTTTCTCTTCCTCTAATACTCCTCTACAGTAATTATTCAAAGAGATTTCTTGGCAGAGTATAAAGGAGGTCTTAACAATTACATATAAGAAAAGTCAATGTACTCTTTCCTATCATACTATGGTGAGATTCAACTGGAAATAGCAAGATAAACTGCAGAAAATATTGAAATAGATAGAAATTGAACCAAACACTGTGAATGGTTAATAGGTTATTAAAGAAAGAAAGAAGGGATTTGTAATCAAGTCTACAAAAATCATTAGAGAGTCTGACTATGACGTTTGGTTTCATCCTATAGGGACACCTCATCTTATACCACAACCAAACTTGACGAAACAAACAACAATGAAGGGTAAGGTCTAAATATACATATACTCTCATCTATGTGCATCTATGCATAATTAAATGTATGTAAGTACAGTCACACATTAAGGATAGTGTCTGAAATGAAAGTGATTAGGATTACAGAACTTTAGTTTAGGTATTGATGACACTGCAGGGCCTTTGATATTTTTCTAAGATTCTTGGGCTGTAATATCTGTAGATAACTTTCTAAAATCTTAGGTGTTTTCAAGAAGAAATATCAAGAATTCTTTTTGTTCCTAATTTAGTGTGGTGGCCAAAAGAAATTTAGTGTTTTGTTGTAAGATTCAGCAGTTTAAACGTTCTGGTGACTCTGTTGTTTCTAGTTAGAGGATAAGACAAGTTAAAGGTGGTCTCTCTGTCTGTTTGTCTGTCTGTGTGTCTGTCTGTGTGTCAGTCTGTGTGTGTGTCTGTTTGTCTCACTCCCTCTCTCTCTCTCTCTCTTTCTCACACACTGTCTCTCTGTCTGTCTGTCTCTCTGTCTGTCTGTCTCTCTCTCTCTCTGTCTCTCTCTCAATGAATGAGTAAAGGCTGATCATTAGGGGCTTTTTAATTTGTTATGTATTTTCCTAAAATGCTTTACTGATAAGGTGCGTTTTTGGCCCCAATCAAAAATTTGCCCAATTATGTGATGGATGTCTATCTCAAGCGATGATGATGATGATGAAAAGACCAGCAAATCTCTTCATGTCCATGTTCATCCTTGATGTGTCTCATTTCATTGCTGTGAGAAGGAGGCTGGCTAAAATAGAGTGACTTACCTAGGTTTTCAGATGTTCATGGGAGATGTGACAGCTGAAGAAAGCTCCCTCATAGCATTTGTGATTTATTTAGTGAATGAGAAGTCTTTTACCATCAAGTCAGGGTTGGAATTTTATGTGAAAGGAAAATATTACTAAATAGCCAAAGCATGTCTGTGTGTTAGTTTCCACATATATTCTGTAGTTTAAGGTGAATAACTCATGAAGTACCAATCCTATTATGAATCAGAGAGACTGGACAGACAGAGGAAGCAAGGAGGGGAGAGAGGAAGCAGAAATGTAGATGAATGATCAGCTCAATTTCCTTCATAGCAAGGGAAACGGAACATCAGGAAACCCACGAAAACAGTGTAAACAGTGCTTTAGGGTCATAGGAAAAGAACTCCCTGTGAATCTTACATAAGTTTTTATTTAGCACAGGTAATCATTTCATTGGAGGGAGAGGCCTCATTTCTAGGAAATACCCCCTTACATATGTAGTATATGTAGTGTTCGTTTTCTGGGTATTATAACAATTTGGGAAGAAAAAGTCTCTTTAGGAACTTCCATAGTATTTGACTGTGCATAATTTAATTGTTCATGTTGATAATGAGGAGCAGAATACACATACATTGACAGATGAGAGCCATTTGTTGTCAGATACTCAAATGTAGACAGATTTGTGTAGAAAGCTGTACAGAGACTAAGTAGCATGTTTGTGGGAACCTTTTGGAAGGTCAGGGAAGTGAAATTTTTCTGTGCCATTCCGTGTTTTCACAAATTGGGTAAAGAATTGAGGCTCCTTTAAGGAGAGGGAATTCTCAATGTCCTGGTGAACAATGAAGTTTTCTCTGTTTCTGGCCTGCCACCCATTGGTCCAATCTGACAGTAAGTCAGTAAAGACATCTAGGATTACTGAAGGTAATGAGGGAATAGAAGGAACAGAGGAAGCAGAATATTAGCTATGATCTCAGATTAAATTCCCTTGAAGAGTATTGTATTGAAATTCATACAAGATGTCAAGAGGTACTATGGTAGGGGTACTGGGAAAAATTCTTCTACCTTGAATGAAACCGGTCCATATTTAATTTCCTGAACAGATTCAACTGTATTTCTGTGGTAAAATGAAAATACTGCTTTTCATTTGGTTCTGGTCTGTTAGTTCACACCGGAGTACCAGAGCAAAGAGCTAGAGGGAACAGAGGAGCTGGAGATGGAGCTGTAGCTCAAGTGGCAGAACCTGTTCCTAGGATGAACGCAGTTATGGTTTTAGTACCGAGCCTGCAGAAAAAGTTTGATTTCCTCTACAGTTTCCAACTCAATTTTCTGTGTCTTTTTTTTTTACTTACATTTTAGGGATGACACAACGTTAACCACCATTGCGGTTTGTGACTCGAGCATTAACATTTGGTGAGTTATCTGTCATCTGAATGTAAATTCATTTGTGGTGTGAGTTTAGTACACAGTCTATATGACAGCTGATCGTTGTCTTCATTATTCCTCCTCCTGTATTGAAACTAAATAGAAAATGACAGCATCTGGCAGCAGATACTTGGTCATGGTCTACTGTGAATTCAAACATAGCAACCGTATCTTTCTTTACCTATTCTCTACCTTATTTACTTATTGCCTACATGCAACTTTTACTGAGCCAATGGAGGTAAGAATCACAGTCAGGCACAGTGAGGTGGTCTCCGTGTTTCTGAGGTGAAAGAGCTGGTGGGCCTCTTTCATTCTCCAGAAATCTGATACTTGGACAGGCCCACTGACAGTTATGATGAGAGTCCAGCTTCTAGGCTGTTGTTCCTTGTCCTTTGGTGAGAAGCAGTTAAGAATACAGCCAAGTATGTGAAAAGAAGGAGGGAGAAGAGCAGACTTAGAAAGCTGAAAATCAGATTGTATAGTGGATTGATTTCTTCTGAAGTGAGTTACATGTACAAATGAACTAACGCATACCAATAAACAGTGTGTTAGGTTTACTAAGAGAGAAAAATTATTTGACCATGCATAAAAGCTTTCTTTTGTAGAGGTAAAAATATAAGTTCCTGCAAAACGAATTTCCTTTCTAGGGGAAAAAAATGGAAATACCTTGTTCCTTTAGCTAAATATGTAAAAGTTTCAATTTCTTCAAATTTGTCAGTGTTAGATTAACTTACTACCTTGAGTAAAAAAGTAAAACTATGATTGCACATGGTATTTGACTGTATATAATTGAATTATCTTTAGCTTGGATAAGAATGACCCAACAGAATTTGGGACAGAAGAATTCAAGCAAAGGTCAGATATCTATAAATAGAAAAACATACATAAATATATATGTTATGAAACAGACTGATCATTTCTGGGTAGTTTCCAAATATTGTCAGTGTACCTTCTGTCTGTCATATTACTCCTTTTCATTTTGATGAGTAATTGAGAAATGAGTTGCACAAAATGTTTTGCTATTTTAGGTAGCAGTGAAGGAATACTCCTAAACCCCCCACTCACATTGCCAGTGTATAAGATCCTACTACAACTGGTTGTGTTCCTTTGGTTTGGTGGCAATGACATACAATCCTTTGCATTTATTTCGTGCCATAAGAGTTTCTTCACAGGTGAAGAAATACAAGTGTCAGATCAAAGTGACTACAAGTTTGTTCATGTCTTTCCATATTTTATTGGCTATGTCCAGTTCTTTGATGGGTATACTCTTTCTCTATATCTATTCTTTTCATTGTGAACTTCATGCCAACTTTTCAAAACTGTGGTTCTAAGGTTTGTGACACTGTGAATACTTTATGGACACCATTTATATTGTATAGACAGATGACTCCACGGCGTTATGACAAGCTCCTTACTGCTCACACCTGTGAATACAGGGTTCATGAATAAATTTATGTTTGCAATGAAAGAGCTAGGAGACTAAGAGAGAGAGTGTGTGTCCACATGTGTGCTTTAGGTAAAGGGGCTCCAAATCAGGTTTCCAGGATTAATCTGCTTTCTTGCTTATCATTGGGCCTCTGCTTCTTGATCCACACATGAAGTGCACCCTTTTGTTGATTCAGTGGAGATGTACTTCTGCAGAAAGGAATACCCTGGATGGCTTTCTATTGCTATCCTGTCATATTTTTCCCATCTGTAAACCAAAGGTCTGCACATCTATCTAAAATTCTGTTGAAAGCCTAATGGGAAGGGTCATTGATCAGGCAAGCCTAGGCATGAAGGATCAACATGCCATGATCATGGGAGTAGCAAGGACAGTGCTCTGAGTTCTGACCTCAGGAAAAGAAGGGTTGACAGAGACAGAAGACCTAGACACATAGTACATTTGACAGACCACCTGTGTAGAAAAACAAGGCCACTGTTTTCTAATCTAGTAGTGTTAGAACATTGTATCATTTCCTCCCACATTTTCCCACTTAATTTTTATATGTTTTGATATGTCCACAACAAGACCAGCAACTTAACAACTGTTATTGTTCCTTCAAATGAAGACATAAGTAGTGTGCGAGCTGATTTTTTTTTTGGTCATGACAAGGTATAGAGGGGTTACACTTACATTCGTCAGGTAATAGGAAGATTACTTGTCACAAACTGATTCCTGTTTTTCATATTTTTTTCGCATTTCTTTTCCCCATTCCCTCCCAATCATCTTGTCTTCCCTCCTTTCCTTTCCTATTTCAAATAACCAAATAAGAACATATACAATATACTAGATAATAAAGTCAGATACAGTCCCAATAGGAAATTAACCATAAAGAGGAAAAAGGAAAAGAGAAATAACATAGTACCTTAAAAACAACAATCACACAAAATAAAGCTCTTGGTTCCATTTTTTTAAAGTTCCTTTCATTTAGTGTAAATTGATTTTTTTGTCATCAAGTGATAAATCAGAATTGGACAGTGGTCACTTTTGAGGATACAGAGGACTACCTATGAATATCATATGTAATCCAGATGTGTTTTGAAACTAAGCAGGATATGAAGAGCAGATCAAAAGAGAGTGGTTCATGGAGTGCTGTGATGTCAAGAACTAGCACCTAGAATCCCTAGGTGCCTGTCAGCTACTCACAATGAGCCAAGGTCGCAGGGAATCCTTTTCTGAAACAAAAAGGTACTCTCATTTGTCTGTAGTTCCCAGGAGGTAAGACACTGATAAAACACCAGCACAATGCAAGGGACATTTCACAATCCCTCTACCCACACTGGCAACGCCTTATCTCTGACTACTATTCCATCTTACACATCTGGAATATCAGCTTTACTACCACATCAAAGTTAGTGTGTTTTGCAATAGTATCAATTTTTTCCCATTTCCTTGAAGTAAGTTAAACTTTCTTTCTTGGTTTATCAGTCCTCTGATTGATCAATTACTTATCAGTTAACTTTCATATCTAATATAATCTCTAATACCTTTAGTATTTTTGTAGCTCTATGTCCTTAAATAAGATACACTGCTGCTGTCATTCTGGCCACTCAGCAGGCAGAGATCTGAGGATCACAGTTCAAAACCAGCCCTGGCCTGTGAGACTCTGTGAGTCTCTTACCTCCAATTAACCACTAGCAAAACCATAAGTGGTGCTGTGACTCTAGGGACAGGGTAGTAGTAGTCTTGAGCTGAAGAGCTCACGGAAAGAGCCGAGGCCTAGTGTTGAAGCCACATGAATTGAAAAAAGTAAGATACACTTTTGATTTCAATTTTGTTTTTCGATTTCTTCAGACTAGGTTAGTAGCTCAGCATCTGATCTTCTGATAGAATATATATTCTTCAGCTAAAAGATGAAATGTTTTCAAGTGTCTTCTAAACAAATTTGGACTGTAGTAAACTTTGATGTTTTTGATTAATATTTTTTGTCTAACTGATCTTTCCTTACTATCAATGGATAGAATGCATCTAATGTCATTCAAGTGTATGTCTCCTTGAAGATTTCATGCTGTTGGTTTTATAGAAGAGCAGTTTCCTGCACTATATACCTATATTGTTACAATGACTATTCATGGTTGTTGTTTTTTTGTCGGTCCTGGGGCTTGAACTCAAGGCCTGGGCAATGTGCTTGGACTTTCTCAAGGCTAGAGCTCTTCCACTTGAACCATAACACCATTTCTGGCTTTTTTCTATGTACATGGTACAGAGGAATCGAAACCGAGTCTTTCTGCATGCTTGGCCAGCACTCTAACACTAGGCTAACCTCCCTTCCCCCCCTTTTAATACATTTATTTGAAATAGAGAAGAGGAGGGGGAAAACAAGATGGGGTTTCTATTTTTGTTAGTTTTATATATTTTAACCTGAGTTCTCCATAAAGAAAGTCTAGAGACAAGAACTTATGACTAATTTCCTTCTTTGGGAATAACACCTCAGAAAAGCAGAAATCAGGAGATATCTATGCTGCCATGGTTGTTTATTTGATATAGTTCACAAAATTTCCTGCCAGTCTTGATACTTTTCCACTGTTTACTGTGCTTTTCTTTTAACTGTGTAACAAGAATTTTCTGTCATTGCTTACATTTGATTGTTTTCCAGAAATAAATGCCTCCATTCCTTACTCACTCATGAAATGCGTGTTTAGTGGGCAGTGTATCATTCAGTCAAGGTTAAATTCATTATATTTAAACCATTGAAACCATTGGCATCTTTCATTAAAGAGAATAGTCCGTATCACCCAAATTCTGCTTGATCATAAGGGACATATTGCTCACATTTCTTTTTCTTTACTGTATCCTTGTTCCTTTCCTCCTTTGTTGTTTGGAGAAAGTGTAGAGAAAGTTTTATTCTCTTCTTCTTTGTGTATCTGGCCTATCAATTTACTCTTTACTACTGGCAGTAGTTAACTTAATGAGCAACAGGGAGCATATGGTTAAAAGACTTAATAATCAGTAAAATCTGTGTGGGTGCAGAATTTACACTCTAACTTTCCAAGTGATACATGCCTTCATGTGCATATATGGTAATACTAAGAAACTGTTGTTAAGTGAGGGACAGTTCCACTATTAGTAATCATTAACAACATACTTTCATTCGAATCAAACTGATGACCTAGCTTCATTTATCTACTGATTTTAATTACTTATATGTATACTGAAGTATGAAGTATCAGCGTTATAGCAGTAGAGAAAATTGATCACTTCATGTATAAAGTACGTAGCTATTTGACTGAAAATGTGCCTTATGACGAGACTTTCTTATCCTGGAAGAAGTGTCTGTAGAATGTTATGTGGGATCTAGCATTGAAATGTGAGTTCAAATCTAGGAAGTCTCTCTAAATATATATATATATGTATATATATACATATATATCCACACATATTTCTAAAGGCAGCATGAAGGAAAGAAATATATTTGTGCGTACACCAACAGATGTCAAAATGTGAAATAAGAAGTATGGGAAGCAACTAAGACACAGGCATGACAGCCCAGCTACTGAGAGACAAATGCACATCTTTCTTCCTTCTTTATAACAACTAGGGTAAGAGAGGAATAGGTCATGAGGAGAATTTCTTCTAGTCATTATGTCAGCTACACTTCACAAGATGTTACAAATGCAGTCAACCAAAGGATAGAATCCTTTCTGGAACAAAGCAGTGGCATTCTAAACAGGAATATCAGCAGGAAACCCTATGAGATTCTTATCCAGTTTACTTCCCGAAAGCCAGAAGTATGGCTCAAGTGGTAGAGTATTCATCTTAATAGAGAAAGCTAAAGTAGAACACCCAGGCCCTAAGAGGAAACCCAATAGTACCTGCAGAGAAACATAATAAGAAAGAGAAAGAAGGAAGTCCACCTCCCTAGCAGAGACAGTCACATGCTTGATGTGAATGGATGGAAAGAGATATTCCAATATGGCACCCAAAAGGAAGCAAATGTAAATGTACTCCTATCTGGCAAAGAAAACTTGAAAGTATTACAACATGAAAGTCATTTCATTTTGCTAAAGACACTGTAATGATTAACAACAAAAAGGCAACTAATCCTCAATGCACCCAATTTGACACAACAGACATCGCTGAACATAAATGAGTTGATGGATCCCAACTATGTTAGATCCTTTCCAAAGAATCCGCAAGAAACCAGATTTAACTGAAGACCCAGAGCCAAAGGTAGCACATATCTGCAGAATATTCCATCCAGCAGTCCCAGAATAAGTATCATCCAGGCAACCCCAAGCTTTCCCCAAAGGAAATAATATTTAGAGCATAGAGGCAGCATTATTCTCTTTTTTCCTTTTCCTTTCTCTAATACTCCTCCGTAGTAATTCTTCAAAGAGGTTTCTTGGCAGAGTCTAAAGGAAGTCTTAACAGGACATGTAAGAAAAGATAATATTACCATGTGCTATCATACTATGGTGGAATTCAACTAGAAATAGACATGGAAGTAAACAATAGAAAAAATTAAAATACATAGAAATGGAACAAAAATCTGAATGTTTAATGGGTTATGGAAGAAAGAAAGAGGGACATGTAATCAAATGTAGAAAATCATTGGAGCCTCTGACTATATATTTTGGTTTCATTCTTTAGCGATATTTTATTTGATACCTCAACTGAACTTGACAAAGGAACCAACAATGAAGGGTAAGGTCCAAATAAAAATACAATGTCACCCATGTGTATTTATGCATATTTACATGTATGTAAGTACAGTCATCCATGAAAGGACAGTCACAGAAAAGAAAGTAATTCAGATTAGGGACCTGAAAGTATAGATGACAACTGAAGATCTTTGATATTTTTCTAATTTACTTTGGCCATAATATCAGTAGTAACATATCAGTAGAAACATATTGATGATTTCTGGGAAATTTCCAAGTATTGTCAGTGTATCTTCTGTCTGTCATATTATTCCTTTTTCATTTTGATGGATAAATGAGAAATGAGTTGCACAAAAGTGTTTTGCTACTGTAGGGAGCAGTGTATTAGGTTTACTAAGAGAGAAAAATTCTTTGACCATGCATAAAAGATTTCTTTTGAAATGATAAAATGCAACTCCCCTATGCCAAATTAAATTCCTTTGTTCATTTAGCTAAATATGTAAAAGTTTTGATTTCTACAAATTTGTTAGTCTTAGATTAACTTACTACACTGAGTGAAAACGTAAAACTATGATTGCACATGGTATTTGATTATCTATAATTTAATTCTCTTTAGCTTGGATAAAAATGACCCACCAGATCTTGGGACAGAAGAATTCAAGCAAAGGTCAGATATCTACAAGTAGATAAACATACATAAATATAAATGTTATGAAACAGATTGATCATTTCTGGGTAGTTTCCAAATATTGTCAGTGTACCTTCTGTCTGTCAGATTGCCCCTTTTCCATTTTGATGAGTAAATGAGAAATGAGTTGCACAAAAGTGTTTTGCTATTGTAGGTAGCAGTGAAGGGAAACGCCTAAAACCCCCCACATTGCCAGTGTATGAGATCCTACTACAACTGGTGGTGTTCCTTTGGTCTGATGGCAAAGACACAGAATCCTATGCATTTATTTCCTGCCATAACAATTTCTTCACAGGTGAAGAAATACAAGTGTCAGATCGAAGTGGCTACATGTTTGTTCGGTCCTTTCCATATTCTGTTGGCTATGTCCAGTTCTTTGATGGTTATAGACTTTCTGTAGGCCTAGACCTTAAATTATACATATTATTTTCATTGTGCACTAATGCCAACTTTTCAAAACTGTGGTTGTAAGGTTTGTGACAGTGCGAGTACTTTATGGGCACCATTTCGATTGGATAGACAGATGGCTCCACAGCATTATGTCAAGCTCCTTACTGCTCACATCTGTGAATACAGGGTTTGTGAATAAATTTATGTTTACAATGAAAGAGGTAGGAGACAGAGAGAGAGAGATCGATCATGTCCACACGTGTGTGGCAGAGTGGCAATATTCTGATACTATGGCTTCAAGTCAGGGCTCCAGGAATATTTTACTTTCTTGTTTATCACTGTATCTCTTCTTCCTCATTCACACATGCAATGCATTTTGCTCATTCAGTGGAGATGGACTTCTGCCAGAAGGAATACTCTGGAAGGCTTCATATTGCTATCCTCTGCTGTTCACCCCCACTGTAGACAGAATCACACCTGTGAACCCAAGTCTACACATCCATCTACCATTCTGGTGAAATCCTAAGGTGAGGTGTCATTGAACAGGCAAGCCTAGGTAGGAGGGATCACCATGCCATCACCATAGGAGTTGCAAGGACAGGGCTCTGAGTTCAGAGTTCAGTACTGGAGAGAAGTTTTGGCAGAGACAGAGGAGATAGAGGCATAGTACATTTGACAGAGCATCTGTGTACCATGCACAAGCTATAGTTTTCTAACCTAATATTGTTATAAATACAACATTCCTTCCCACATTGTCCTACTTAGTTTTTATATGTTTCAATTTGTCCACAGCAAAGACAGCAACTTAACCACAGTTGTTGTTCATTCAAACGAAGACATCAGTACTGCGTGAGTTAATTTTTTTTTATTTGGGGGATCATGTATAGAGTGCTTACACTTATTTTCCCCAGATAGTAGGTGAAGTTATTCTCACACATTGATACGCCTGTTTATGTTTTCATCCCATTTCCCATTCCCTAAACCTTTCCAATCAACTTGCTTTATCCCCTCCCTCTCCTATTTCAAATAAACATATGTAATATTCCAGGTAACTTTTCAGATACAATAACAACATGAGATTAACAATTAAGGGGAAAAAGGAAAAGAGAAATAACATAGTACATTAAGAACAACTATCACACAAGTTAAAGCTCTTGTTTCTGTATTCTAGAATTTTTTCATTTACTGTAAGTTGATTCATTTTTCATCTAATTGATAAATCATTTTGGAAAATGATGGCTTTTTAGAGCACACAGGACTGCCTGTTCGTATCACACATAATCATGACATGTTTTCAAACTAAGTAGAAAATGATAGAGCAGATCAAAAGACAGTGGTTCTTGGTGTGCTGTGAAGACAAATCCTAGCACCCAAAACCCTTAGATTAGCATTTCTCATTATAGGCCCAAATTGTCACCATACCATGAGCAAAGGAGTAGCAAGGACAGGGCTCTGGGGTGAGATCTCAGTAGTGGCAGTAGTAGCAGGGACAAAAATGGTAGAGATGAAGCTCTGTTGGCAGCATTTTTGTGTTGCATTCACAAGACCTTAGTTTCCTAACTTAGTGTTCTGGAAAAAAATGCATGATTAATTCCCACATTTTCCCAGTTAATTATTGTGTGTTTTTAATATGTCCACAGTGAGGATAGTGGCTTAAGAGCTGTTATAGTTCATTCCAATGAAGACATCAGTAGTTGGTGAGTTGATTTTTTTTGTCATGTAAGTGATAACTCATTTTGCACAATGATATCTTCAGGGTACACAAGCACTGCTTATCAATACTGAATGTAATCATGATGTGTTTTGAAACTCAATAGAAATGATAGAACCTGTCCAAAGACACTCACTCATGGTGTGCTATGAAGGCAACTACTAGCACCCAAAATTCTTAGATTATCACGGTGCCTGTCAGCTACTCCGAATGTGGCAAGGGACCTGATAATCCTTTGCTGAAAACAAAAAGTCGGCCTAGCACCAGTAGCTAAGAGGTGATCCTTCCTTCTTTTGAATGCTTAAACCCTGAAAGGCCCACATTCATACTGAGGGGGAGCCTTACTTCTAGACTGCTTTTTCTTATTCCTATCTGAAGAGCAGGAGCAGCAGCAGGGAATATTAGATGATAATTAGATGATATGTAAGTCTTGAGTGCTTCTGAAGTGAGTTGAATGTGAACAAGAAGTCATAATCTATTAGAGTAGGTAGATTTGTTGGGTTATGGTATACTTTTCTTTCTCCGTCTCTCTCACTTTTTATTTTTATTTTTGGTAATTCATTGGCTTGAACTGGGTGCTGTCCCTAAGTTCTTTAGCTCAGGGCTATTAGTGCTCTACCGCTTGTGCCACAGCGCCACCTTGGGTTTTCTGGTTGTAAATTGGACAAAAGAGTCATGGATTTTCATGGCTGGGTTGGCTTTGAACCATGGTGCTCAGATCTCAGCCCCTGAGAGATTTGTGGATCACTTTCTTTTCTAATACCATTGAAGCGTTGGAGAAAGACTCAGTCATAACAATATGCTTCAAGTACATTGTTAACATTAGTAACATATTCCTCTAGAAAACATGACGTTTCCAACTTGTGAGTCTGTAATTGATTGGACCAAAAGAGCAGATCCTATGTGCAGAAAAGTAAAAGAAACAAAAATAGAGGCTACTGAGTCTGCACAGAACTGCATGTATAAGATCAAGATCATGCATGTATCCCTGATAGTTCAGAGCCCTGACATTGTGAAATTAGTGTCTACAGTGGCACTGTGTCTTGCTCTGCCACCATGCAAGACTTGTTCTTATCCAAGTCTGTTACACCCTGAAAAGGCTCGACCTCGTGCCACACATAATATTAGAGCAAGGTAGATATTTATAATGATGGCAATAAAAAGTTGGCACAAGGAGTGGAGAACCTGGAACTTAACTAGGAAGAAAGAGGAAATTTGGACTGAGAAAACAGAGGGCCATTAGGGAGAAAACACAAAAAGCTAAGAGCACTGCTTTCACTTAGTTGTAAGTCACGAACATAAAGATTTTGTTCTATCTAATTGTCTCAGATTAAATTTTTCCCTTCCCCTAATACTCACACTTATTTGCATGGAAAAGTGGTTGATAAGTTTCAAAGTGATGGATTGACATGGGAATAAATGTTCAATAGAGGGACTACACAAAAGTTCCTTGCTCCAAGTCACTCTGATGATTTCCCCAGCATGTGAATGGAGGACACTGAAGTTTTCAGATCAGAAATGAGCTACTTTTCCTCATCTAACTGTAGTTACTTGGAAAAACTGGAGGTTTTGATTAGATGTGAGGAAGGTCAGGGATAGTTGACGAGCCCGCCTTCCCCTTAGTGATTTGAGGCCAAATTTCTTTGGTGGCTTGGTGAGTAATGTGGTTGTTTTCTCTTTTGGAGATGACCTTGCACCTGTCCTCCTTAATGACACACTGAACTAGAAAGACACTCACTCCCAGAATGCCAGTCATGCTAACTGTCATTTTTGTGTCATCAACTGTATTTCTTCATGGTCTGAAACTGTAAGGTTGCATTTATTTCAAATCAACGTAAGAGAACCAGTTATAGGGAAAACAGTGCATGAATGTAGGACCTGCATCAGTATTTGACCCAGAATTTGAACTCTTCCGTATTCATGTAATTTGTGACCATAGGTGTTTTTGTTACTTTAGCACAACTGCACATGATCCTTGTCCAGCACCTGATGATGGCAATGTGACAGAAAGGTAAGAGATAAACCAAGACAAGTGTAGAGGTGGAAGTTTATGTTCATATTATATATATATATATATGTACAGACACATGTACTCATAAGTATGCACATACACATGGCTGGAGCTGAGCACTTGGACACAAAGAAACACCAACACCATGAAAGGACTGGTGGCAGGCGTGATGCAGCACATGGCAGAAAGTAAAGATCCTGTGTTGGAACACCACTGCTGCTAGGAAAATGAAAGAAGCATACATCAGGAAGGGTCAGCCTGTCACACATGCCTCTCACATGGCTGTGTGGTGAGTGGAAGTTGGATGTGATCTCATTTAGAAGCCTGCTTGGGAAGGCACTTATCTCAAGCCGTATCATTTTTATTCTAATTAAATGGTGACCCAATTCACTTATCTTCTGATTTTAGCTACTAATATGTATGGTGTCATATGAAGTAGCAATATGACATGAGCAGTGAAAATCGATTGGTTCATATGTAATCAGTTTTTTGACTGAAAGTTTATGCTAAAAAAGAATCCTTTGTGGAGCAAAGTCGAGGATCACACATAAGCTCTTCTTTAACCAGTCCTAGGTCATCTTGTGAGCCTGTCTGCCTAATTCCACATTATGGTGAGATTTTTATGAATATGACGATACTTTTTCTTCCTATGGCATTTTGTCATCAGAGTCATGTAGTTTGGTTTCTCTTCAGATTGTATAAATCTTTCACTTTTTAATAAAGATACTTTTATAATACTATTTTTGAGGTCCTCATTGCTAGCCTATAAAGTCCTATTGTAGTAAAAATAAGAAGTTCAACAATACATCTTTCGGCATTTTGCTGCTGCTGTTAATCCATGGTCTCAAGGTACTCTGAGCTCTCCTGGAATGATCTTTCTTCTTCTGCGTTCAGTGTGCATTGATTACAGGCATGCAGAACTATAACCAGGTTGAAATCTTCTGTCTTCACAGGCCTGATATGATCAATTAGAATCATTTTCTAGAACAGATGACATGGTAGATTGCTACGTGTAAAGTTTAGAAGATCAGCTTGCTAGTTAAACATTAATTATAACTAACTTGACCCAAACTGACATGGTTTCTTTTGCATTCCTTTTTATTCTTTAGCAAAACTGAAGTAGAAACCAAAAGAGTACCTACAAGTGGATTACCAATTAAAATGTAAGATAGAAAGTACAGTGTGTGTGTGTGTGTGTGTGTGTGTGTGTGTGTGTGTGTGTGTGTGTGTAAAGAAGCAAACATGGAGATCACTGTATTGGCATCCAAGTGTCCATAGATTTCTTTCAACACTGTTCTTAAAGTCTTCTCATAATTAAGATTTTTTCAAAGAATTATTCTTTATTTTTCAAAGAATTTTATTTTGAAAAGGTATACAGACTTGTTTATTTGCCTCATATTCAGAACAAAAAGAGCAAGGGCCCCACCCACTGATGCTGGCTGAGATGGAAGTGTAGCATTCCTGCCATTCTTACTGGCCCACAGCAATGGGAGAAAAGCCTGCTGTCAGGAGCTATAGCTCCTTAGTGTTCTGAGGCAGGTAGTGGCATAGGCTTTCTCATGTTTTCTGGGGTTCCGTGTCTTCACACTTGGTTATTTTTAAATTAGCTGCACTGCTCCAGAAGCAATCAGAGGAACAATACTGGATCGAGTGTTGGGAGTCCTCATCCAATCCATCTGCTCATCTTATTCGGGTTCTACCATACTATTTTATTGCTGTTCTTTTACTCTCAGAAGCACATATGAGTCTGGATCTAGTTTGGTAACTGCCCTCTAAAAGTCCACCTTCTGTAAGTTGGGAGGCATGTGCTTTAAGGTGACATTTTTAAGATAAGTGTCCTTGTGAGCCATGTGCTCTTTGGTGAAGGGAAATTCCTCTGGAGAAAGGCTGCAAGGTTCCCCTTCAGGATCCTGTCTTCTCCTTCTCTAGAATGTGAGGGAAAAACTTCTCTATCATTGTGAGTCAATACTGCAAGCAGCTGCTAAGGACATAACGGCTTCTTTCCATCTCCATTTGACGTATACTAACCTTCAGATCTCCCTTTTTGGCTCTTTTGAGATTTTCTTCCATGTGATCCAGCTGTTCTGTGACGCATTCTACAATTTCACACTTGCTTTCCAGAAGTTCAGGAGCAAATTTTGCATCCTCCAGGCCTGCTTCAGCCTTTCAATGAGCTCTGCAAGAGTTAGGACCACCTCCTCACTGAGTCTTGCCCTATGAAATCCAGTTCCTCTGTCATCTTCTCTGAAACCAGGAACCTCACCTCCCGCCATCCAACTCCCGCACTCCTGCACCAAGATTTTGTTTTTAACTTTAGACTCTAGATATATTTATGGCTATTTTCCCCACATATTTATATATCTTAGTTTACTCTAGAAGATGACAAGACAGCTTCCCCCCAGTAAAACCCTGTCCTAGGTAAATTTGCTTTACTTAGGTAGCAAGAGGATAACATTAAACATGGAAGCTTTAATTTGTGGCACTGAATGATGGCCTAAACAGGGCACCCTTCAGAAGGTACAATTAATGACCCACCTAGCTTTTCAGCAATACAAGCATGTTGAGGTCTTCCAGCCCATTTGCTTGACATTCGTGCTTTATACCTTGAAGCTTCTTTGTAATGGCATGGAGTTCACACAGATCATTTGACTTTTTTTGCTCCCACAAAAATATCAACTCTTCTAGAATTTGTGGTTTCAAAGCTTGCATCATACAAAGCATAGTGACAACCTGTTTCAAGAAGCACTCCCCCAAAATGCTTGAAAGGATCAGTTATGGTAACACCAACATCTCCATCCAAAATTACTTTGCCTTCTTCAACAATGATGTAAGTTTTGTCTGCAATGAGACAAAAAAGGACAACCTTCTTCCTTTTCTTGCTTTATTCTGGTGTGGAGAATTTTTAAACTTCCATGTCATAGAAAATGTGACACACTTCAGCAACTTGCACTCTAGAGGCCATCTTGGCTGGGGTGGTCACAGGGACTGGAAGGGCTGGGAAGGGAGACGGCCAGTGTCTAGACTTCAGAGCATTTTCCTCACTGAAGCGGGCATTAAGATCTTTACAGACTATTCCTCTGTCTTTGGTTTGAGATAGGATATATGTAGCAAGTCATTTAAGTGTCTAGCATGGGCAAGTTCTTGGGTCCAATCCCCATTACAATGCAAGAGAAAGACAATTGGATAAAGGGAAGACATAAAAGATGAAGACACAGAAGAAAAAGAGTAGGGGGAGAAAGTGGCAGGAAGAGGAGAAGAAGGGGGAGGAGGGCAGGGGGAGTGATATTCTTATTGAGGGAATCATCATTCCTACATTTGGCACTTAGATACTTCATGTGGACTCTCTCAGGGAGATTAAAGTTCTCTTAAGTTTTACAAAGCAGTAGTGATTTAATTATTTTATTTGGAGGTAATAGGATGTAGGAGGCTCCACTGTTTTCTGAAAACTCTTTAGCAGAAAACAATGAAACTAAAATCCTAGAAGTATTCATTATCCTGCCAGAGTGCTTCTGCTATGGTGCTTCTACCAAGTGAAGTGAGGGCCACAATTCTAATCCCAAGGATCGAGCTCCTGCCTTAGGACTATGGTTTCTGAATCCTATCTGAGACAGAAGCTTCAAGATGATGCTGAAGAATGGATGAGATGAAGGAATCAGCAAACTGGGTGGATTGAGGGCATTTACACCTCCAAACTGCAGCTGATTGAAAAGACAAATCAATGTTGTCACTGACATTTGATTTGATTGTGAATGCCGCAGCTCAAGTCTTGAGTCATCTCACTTTACAGTTAATATATTTCATTAAAAAATTATCAAGTATCACTGGGTGCCATTGGCTGACCCCTGCAATCCTAGCTATTCAGGAGGCTGAGATTTGAGGACTGCAGTTCAAAGTCACCAAAGCACAAAACTCCAGGAGACTCTAATTAATCATCAGAAAACTGGAAGTGCAGCTATGGCTCCAGGAGCATAGCACAAGCTTTGAGCTGAAGACTTCTGGGAGAGCAGCCAAGCCCTGAGTATAAGACTCTGGACCAACGCCCACCGCATTCTCCACAAAAATCAAGTATCAAGCCCGGTGAAGGAAAAAGAAAGAAAGAAAAAAGACAGACAGAGAGAGACAGATAGAGACAGACAGAGAGACAGAGACAGAGAGATGGAGAAAGGGAGGGAAGAAGGAAGGATGGAAGGAAGGGAGTGAAACTAAGAAAGAAAGGAAATAAAAGAAAAAAATAAACAACTGGTCTGAGTGGGTGGTCTACTATTAGATTGCCTATCTAGCACACAGGAAACCCTAGGTTTGATTCCTAGGTACTACATGCACATAGAAAAACTCAGAAGTGCTGCTATAGTGGTAGCTTGTGGAAGAGTGATAGATTGCAACAGCTCAAGGACAGTGCCCACACCCTGAGTTCAAGACCCAGGACTAGAAGGACAAAACCAACTAAACAAAGCAAAACAGCCGAAAAACCCAATGTTCAGTGTTTCATCTCTGTGAAGACATATCAAGACTTTATAGGGCTGTGAGAGAAGCTCCATCAGGAATGATGAAGGAACTTGTGAAGGCCTGGGGCACCCACCTAACATAGAGACAACACTACCTGAGAGGGAAGAGCACTTGTAGGATTCTTAGCTTCACTGAACTTTCTGAAGGCACCTCTGCTTCCTGCCTACCACTACCTCATGCTGTTCCAAATGCGATTGTCTTTATTTAGCCACCCAAAGAAGAGTCTTATAACTAAACAAATGATAAATTCCAGGAGACAGGAGACTCACCTAAGAATTCTCCATGTGTGTGTTTTTATACATATATATATATAGGCACTGCTTTGCTGAAATTATGGAATCATGTATACTATGTACCTCATGAATACTATACACCTGGTATTTTTACCTCAGTCAAGGTAGACGACACAGATTCTGGGCAATGGTGCCTCATGCCTGTAATGGTCAGTACTGTTGAGATCTCATGAAGACCATGGTTCAAAGACAGCATAGGCAGGAAATGTATGAGATTGTGATTTCCATTTAACTTGCAAAAAGCTGAAAGTGTGGCTCAAGTGGTAGAGTACCAGAATTGATAGAGAAACCTAAGGAAGAGCAACCAATCCCTAAGATGAAGCCCTAGAAGTTTCAGCACAAAAATATCCCAAAAAGAAGTTCACCTCCTTAGCAAAGACAAGTACAGGTTGAAGTGAAAGGATGGAAAAAGGTATTCCCAGAATGGAACTGAAAAGGAAGAAAATGAAAATGTATTTCTATGGAACAAAGAAAACTTGAAAATAATGCAAGATGAAAGTGACTTCATGTGGCTAAAGATACTGCAATGATTAGCAACAAAAAGGCAGCTAAGCCTCAATGCACCCAATTTCACACAACAGACACCGCTGCACATAAATGAGGAGATGGATCCCAACCATGTTAGATCCTCTCCATAGAATCCACAACCGATTCAACCGATGACATATAGCCAATGGAAGCACATATCTGCCTATTATTCCACTCAACAGTCACAGAATAAGTATCATCCCAGCACTCCCCAAGCTTTCTCCAAAGGAAATATTTATAGCACAAAGGCAGAATTGTTCTTTTCCTTCTCTATTACAATGTAATTATACAAATGGTTTTCTTTGTAGAGTATAAAGGAAGTCTTAATAGATACACATGAGAAATGATTGGGGGAGCTCTGTTTAGTCTTTTGAAGAAATGCCATACTGCTTTCCATAGTGGTTGAACGAATTTGAACTCCCACCAACAGTGGAGTAATGGTCCCTCCTGTCCACATCCTCTCCAGCATCTGTTGTTATTAGATTTCTCAATCACGGCCATTCTAACTGGAGTGAGGTGGAACCTTAGAGTTGTTGTGATTTGCATTTCTTTTATGGCCAGAGATGTCGAGCATTTCTTCATGTGTCCATAGGCCATTCATATTTCTTCTTCAGAGAAGACTCTAAAGTCTTTGGTTCATCTGTTTACTAGATGGTTGTTTTTTTGGACATTAGTTTTGAAGTGATTCATTTTTTTTGAGCTGTTGATACATTTTAGATGTGAGGCCTTTGTCTGTTGTATGGTTAGTGAAGATCTTCTCCCACTCTGTAGGTTGTCTAGTTAATTTTCTAGCTATGTCCTTTGCCATACAGAAGCTCTGCAGTTTAACGCAGTCCTACTTATCTAGACATAGAGCTCCCCTATGATCCAGCAATTCCACTACTTGGCATCTACCCAATCGTCCAGAAACAAGGACATACTAAAGCCACTAGCACAACGATGTTCATTGCAGCACTAGTTACCATAGCAAAGAATGGAACCAACCCAGATGCCCCTCAGTTGATGAGTGGATCAACAAGATGTGGTATTTATACACAATGGAATTCTATGCTGCTGTCAGGAAGAACAACATCGCCCCATTTGGAAGGAAATGGAAACACATAGAAAAAATCATATTAAGTGAAGTAAGTCAGACTCAAAGGAACATAGGCTCTATGGTGTCCCTCATTTGTCATAATCAGTAGAAACCTTGAGCTCCCCTAGCAGAGATATACAATAGAACAAAACCTAGATACATAATCCCATGTCGTATGACACTAAATGAAAGGACCTCCAGGATATAGAAACAAAAGCCATATAATGAGTGATTGTTGTCCTTAATGTACTGTTATCTCTCATCTCTTTTGCCATCCCTTGGTTATCTCATATTGTTACAGTATTTCACCTTGTGATCTGATATATTGTATATACGTATATTTGGTTATTTGAAAACAGATAGGGAAGGGGGGAAAACAAGATAATGTTCCGGGGGGAGGGGAGGGAAATGGGGACCAAGACATGAGAAAAGGTATCAATGTATGTGAAGTGATGCACCTTCAATCTGGTGAAAATAATGTAACCCTTCTATTAATTACAAAAAATATATGGGAAAAAAGAAATGATTGTATTACTGCATGCTCTCATCCCATGATGGAATTCCAGTAGAAATAGACAGCTAGATAAACTACAGAATATATTGAAATATATAGAAGTAGAACAAAACATTTTTGAACGGTTGGTTGATGGTTATTGGAGAAATATGGGGGGATATGTAATCAAGTCTAGAAGATACCTGACAATGAGTTTTGTTTTCATCCTGTAGCGATATCTTGTCTGATACCACAACAAAACGTGATGAACTTAACAACAATGAAGGGTATGTTCTGAACATATATGCACCACTCACCTAGGTATACTTATAGATATTAACATGAATGTAGGTACAGACACACATGAAAGTATAGTCAAAGAAAGGAAAGTGATTTAGATTAGAGAACTTTCTTGGAAGTATTGATGACAATACAGGATTTTTGATATTTTTCTAAGATGCATTGGATGTAATATCTGCAGCTACCTTTCTAAAACCTTAGCTGTCTTAAGAATAAATATCAAGAATTCTTCTTATTCCTAATCTATTGTAGTGGCCAAAGCCAATTCAGTGTTTTGATGGAAGCCCCAGCAGGGTAAGAAACTACTCTGCAGGTGCTCCATTATCTCCAGCTAGAGGATACAACACCAGCATTGATCCTCCTCCTCCTACACCACCACCTCCTCCTCCTCCTCCTCTTCGTCCTTCTTCTTCCTCTTTCTCTCTCTCTCTTTCCCTCCCTCCCTCCTTTCCTCCCTCCCCCCTCCCTTCCCCCCTCTCTTTCCCCCCTCCCTCCCCCCTCTCTCTCTCCCTCCCTCCCTCCCTCCCCCCCTCTCTCTCCCTCCCTCCCTCCCTCCCCCCCTCTCTCTCTCAGAATGAGAAAAGACTAGTCCTTAGGGAAGTTTTAATTTGAAATATGTTTTCCTATAATGGCTCAACTCCAAGGTGTATTTCAAGCCTTAAACAAAATTCTGCCCAACTACGTGTCAGATGTCTATATCAAGAGATGATGCTGAAGACACGAGAATCTTTTTGGGCCCGTGTTTATCCCCGATGTATCTCATTTCATTGCTCTGGGAATTGGGTTGGCCAATATATAATGACTTGACTAGGTTTCCAGTTGTTCATGGAGAACTGACAGCTGAGGACAGGCCCCTCATATCGTATGTGCTTTATTTAGTGGATGAAAAGTCTCTTACCATCAAGTCAGGGTTAGAATTTTATGTGAAAGGTAAATATTACACTAAAGATTCAAAACTTGGTGTATGGTATATGTATGTTTGTTTCCTCATATATTCTGGATGTGAAGGTGACAAACTCATGAAACATAAATGTAAATATTTTAGTTGTTTATTAAAAGCATTTCATTATAAAACTGGTGTAGAATATCCCTTTAAATTGATATTATACAGGACTTTGGTTTTGGTTAATCTTGTACAATGCATGTACTTTTGTTTGGATTTGCACCAAAGTTTCGGTTCCTAAGACCAACAGATTACTCTTTTCCTAAAAAGGTAAAAAAGCCATATCAAGAGAGACAAAATGTGACTGATTTTATTTTTATTCACATTTTACAGCAACCACATGAAGAAAATTGCAAATAAAATTCTACTGTCTCTATCATTCAGGTGGGTAAGACTGTAGAAATACAAGCAATGAAGTATGTATATAAAATATAACATCAATATTTGAAGTGAAAAGAATCTAAGAAAGTCCAAACTGAGCAACAAGAGTTTCTACTGTTAAGATGTTGAAAAATAACCCGTGTGTGCCTTCATACTATAATCCAATTGATCTTGGAAAATTGTCTTAAGCTGGTCTTATAACTCAGAAAAAAATGGCATTTAAGCAAGTCTATGTAATGACATATGGCTATGTGTTTTTCTACTCATGAAAGTAAGTAAATATAAGTTGGGTGCTGGTGGCTCACATCTCTAATCCTTGCTGAAAGCTGAGGATTACCACTGGAAGCCAGCTTGGACAGGAAAGTTCTTGAGATTCTTATCTCAAATAAATGACCCAGAAAAAGCCAGAAGTGGCATTTTGGCTCAAGTGAGTTTGCTAGTCTTCAGCAAAAGCAGCTCAGGGACAGCACCTAGAGTACAAGGCTCAGGAATGGAAAAGGAAGAAGGAAAGACAGAAATACTGGAAGAATGAGAGGAGGGGTGTGAGGGAGAGGGAGAGGGAGATTGAGAGGGGGAGGGTGTGGGAGAGGGAGAGGGAGTGCAAGGAAGGAAGGAGGAAAGCAAGGAAGGAAGGAAAGTAGGAAAGAAGGAAATAGGGAAAAGTATGGAGGGAGTGAGGAAAGAAGGAAAGCAAAAATAAAGGAAAGAGTAATAACGAAGTGTTAAACTTTTGGAAGTATAGGTTGTATTCTAATAACTCCCTTATTTATGTGATTCCTCCATTCTGGAAACACGTTCCTTAGGCTTCCACTCTACATATGAGAATAATTTTATACTGTGCCTTAGAGTACATAAAAATTAATAGTATTTTCATTTGAGTTTCAGTTTTAAAGACTTTGAAATCTTCTCAATTCATCGTCATAACTACATAAACGATACAATCAACCAATGGGTAGTTCGTTTAAAATATGTGACAGAAAGGCTTCAAAGCACTTAGAGTTCAATTCCATAAATATGTATGGAATTGAATTCTTTTTCATGTGTCCATAGCTGCGCAAGGAGTACCCCCAAATAAATAATCATATACATGTTAAAATCCTCAATAAAAATCTTAGGATCCAAGTGGGCATTAGTTGTTTTAGGGCCTCATGCTTCCTGGACAGGCATTTTACTGACTGAACTAGACTTCTAGCCCTTCCTACTTTCTTATTTCTGAGATAAGGTTTGGCCTTTTTCTCTGACTGGCCTGGACTTCAGTAGGAAGATTGAAGTTGCCTTACTGGCCTGGCTGGGACAAGAGGCTCACATCATCACACCTAGCTTGTCTTGTTGAAGTGGGTTTGTGGAATTTCTTTGCTGGGGCTGGCCTTGACCTGGTATCCTCCTCAGTCTCATGAGTAGCTAATATCATAGCTATGAACCACCGCACACAGGCAGGTAGTCCTTCAAGCGCTTAGGTCAGTTATTCCTTCACTGAGCTTTAACTATTACAGTCTGACAAAGATTCAGATTGATGATTTTTTATGTGCTAAAAGAAACTGATAGATTCATCTTCAGAATTTATCAATATTTAAAGAGTTTATACTGACAGACTAGTCATTTCATTTCCATTTTTGTTCTAGCTTGCAGTTATTGTGTGGTTTCTACATACCCTCCAGTATACTGTTTAGGAGGGAATGTGGTTCACTATGCAGTGCTTCTATTGGATAAAAACTGAACAATGTTTTTAGATAGGAATGCACTAATTCTTCATACCATTGGCCACTATAATCTTAAATAATGTCTTTTTAGCATCTGACATATAGTTTTAGGAATTGTTGAAATGTGGTGCCAAACTCTCATTGTCTTTATTTATTTTAGGATTTTGGCAATACTACTGATTTTTGTCGATCTTGGTCTAATGGCAACAGATATTATAGTTACGACCAGCAAACTACATATTCCATTAGAGTATAGAACACTTTCCCTCGTGATTGCTATATTTTTCCTTTTGGATGTTGTTCTACAAGTATTTATGAAAGGGTAAATTTTATTCTCTCTGAAGTCTAAATCTGAAGAACCCTACTGAGACTGGCTACTCCACCAAGTAGCTCAGGCTCACTATTTCCCTTAACTGTGTGCTTGAAACTCCCATTTATCTCCTTGATTTACACAAAATAACATTTATTTGTCAGTCCTGGTGCTTGAACTCAGGGCCTGAGCACTGTCCTTGGACATTTCTCAAGGCTAAAGAACTACCACTTGAGCCACAGCACCACTCCCAGTGTTTTTCTATATATGTGGTGCCAAGGAATTGCACCAGGTTCTTGGTGCATGATAGCAAGCATTCTACTAGGACAAATGCCCAGCCAAATTTTTTTCAGGATACTAAATTAATTAGAAGATCAATCCAAACAAATGTGTGCCTCTTGAAAAGCATTTTGAAGCCAAGGCCCAAACCCAGATTTTCATTGAATAGCTTTAATTAGTTTTATATTGCTTGAGACACTCTCATGGAGTAGTTGAGAAAAGTCTTTGAACAGATAAAGCTTAAAGGGATTTACCAAAAGGGACCAGGTAATTAATATGTCAATGTGTATGTTAAGAAGGCGAAGTATGAGTGCCAGGAGTCTGTCCTCATGGTGGAATGCCTGCCAACCATGCAGAAAGACCCAAGTTCAATTCCTCGGTTCCACATATAGAAAAAGCCAGATGTGGTGCTGTGGCACAAGTAGTAAAGCTCTAACCTTGAGAAAGTCCAAGGACAGTGTTCAGGCCCTGAGTTGAAGCACCAGGACTTGAGAAAAAAAAAGAAGAAGAATCTGGGCCCAGTGTCTCATGACTGTAATCCTAGCTACTCAGGAAACTGAGATCTGTGAATCACAGTTCCAAGCCAGCCCAGGTGCTAAAGTCTGTGAGATTCCTATCTCCAGTTAACTACTAGAAAACCAGAAGTGTTTCTCTGGCTCAAGTGTTGCATGGTATCTTTGAGCTAAATAGCTCAGGGACAGTACCCGGTCCCAGAGTTCTGCCCCATGACTGTTAAAAATTAGAAGGAGAAGTATATACTTGAGGTCTATAGATCAATACTTTGATTCTGACTGGAATTTCAAGTAACGTTTGATAGTATGTGAAATACTAGATACTGCACTCTAAATAGTCCCGAGTTCATTGAAAGGAAAAGTTTCAATGAAAGCATCTGCAGGTGATGTGGAGATTGCTTATCTCATTAGTGAGATGTAGCAAGAAAGAAATAGATTGCTTCCCTTTCCTTCTTGCTGGTTTTCTGAAAAGTAGGATGGGTGAGGCAAGCCTTGGGGATGGGCTGCTGGGCGAGTCAGGCACTGGGTTTCCTAGCCTCCCTTTCTCCAAGTCATTTCAGAAGGCAGTGTATGTTCTTTCCTGAGGACTTGTTCTCCTTCTTCTCTTGAGCAAAGCAGAGTTATTCACTGCCAGGTTAGTCTAATCCTGACAGACTGCCTCAGAGTGTGAAGATGCTTTTCCTGGAGGACTAGTGCTCACCTCTGCAGGAGTCAGTGGTGGAAAGGAGTCTGGTAGATGGATGTCAGTCTTTGTCCTTTTAAGGACACAGCAGTCCCTTGGGATTCCATTGTGGGTGCAAGGACAGATTATGAGTTCAGAAGCGCAGTTCATACCCATCTCATATGATACTCATATATTGATCTGGGGATAGTATGATGTACTGAAATTGTTGCTCAACAGAACTGTTGCATTTGTCTTCTTCCAACTCCACTGGAGAAGGCAGTGCATACCTCTTGTCCAATGGCTGGGGTAGACGGCTTATTCATTAAGCTTCGATTGTCATCAGGTATGCAAGTATGTAATAATACAAATTTACTACTTGAATACCTTCCACCAGTATTATGTTTTCTCTTTCCCAAATCCAGTCCATCCATTTCATAGAATCTATTACAATAACAATTTTAATGAAGTTGAGTCAAGTACTTTTTGCTCTAAAGATTTTCCTCTATCCTCTTAAAGAAGATAACCATTTTTTTTTACTTTCTCTTACAGGAAAAAGCATTATTTTTCAGATTTCCTCAATATTACAGATGCTGCCATCACTATCATTATTTTATTTATGGACATCACATACATATTCTTTAATGCTACATTTTTTAAAGATATCCAAAGGTAGGAAGCCCATGACTTAACTGTCACACTTTTCTTTCATTTGTTCCTTAATTTGTACTTATTCTTGGCTTAAATTGTGTATATTGAACTGATTTCTATTTAAGTTCTGAACCTGATACATTTTTTGAAAATAAAATATTAGGGAAGACGACATGGATTGAGTGGTAGAGGCCTACTTAGCAAGTGTAAGAACCTGATTTCAAGGGACTGTAACACAAAAATGGAAGAACAAATGAAGAGAAAATGATACATTTTCATACCCTTGAGATCTAAAAAAAGACAGCATTTAAGGCCAGTTAAAGGTGTCTTCACTAAAGTACTTCCATTGGATATAGGAACTGGAACATCATTTTGAAATCCCCCCTTGATGATCTACTAATCTGCTTTTCCTAATATTGCAAATGTATTGACTTGAACATGTATGAAGTTTCAGTGGCTCTAGTTATACTTCTCTAAAAAATAGCCGATGGAAACCAGGAAATCACGTATATGGCAACCCAGATAATGGATTTTTGCAATGGCAGTTTGGTAAAACGAAGAATGTTAAGGCAAAGTTAAAGCAGTAAGGGATTACTAAGTAATATGTGTATGGGTGTGGCTGTCTGTCTGTATCTGTGTCTGTGTCTGCCTCTGTCTCTATCTCCCTTTCCCTAAATGAGATAGAAAAATACCAATGTACATTGGAGGGCTAATGTTAGGAGGCTTTTTGCTATATTCATTAGAAGTCAAAGAAATAGATTCTTTCTTACCAAATTTCTGAGAGGTCCAGTGTGATCCCCAAGTAAATATTGCTTTGGCTAGGGTTTGGATCTGGAAAATAACCTCAATCCATATGGTCCTTCAATGGGCAACCTCAACACCACTTGAGACCTTGGTAGCAAGACAACACTTGAGGTAGCAGCTACAGCAGCTGAATCAAGATGGATCGGAGTCAGAGTCGTGGTCATGGCCAGAGGTAGCAAGAAGGATGATAAGGACAAGAAAAGGAAATATGAAGCACCTGTACCAACTAGAGTGGAGAAATAGAAGAAGAAAATGAAGTGACCAGATGCTGCCAGCAAACTGCTACTGGTGACACCTTAAACTCAGTGTCGCTTGAAATAACTGAAGTTAGAGATAATTAAAGATTATCTTCTCATGGAAGAAGAATTTCTTAGAAATCAGGAACAAATGAAGCTATTAGAAGCAAAGCAAGATGAGGAAAGATGAAAGGTGGATGACCTGGGGGGGACCCTGATGTCGGTAGGCACCTTGGAAGAGGATCACTGATGACATTTGTGCCATGGTGTCCACATCTGTGGGCTCTGAGCACTGTGTCATCATCCTTTCCATCCTGGACAAGAACCTGCTGGAACCAGGCTGCTCAGTCCTGCTCAACCACAAAGTGCATGCGGTGATAGGGATGCTAATGGATGACACGGTCCCCCTGGTCACAGTGATGAAGGTGGAGAGGCTCCCCAGGAGACATATGCAGATATGGGTGGCTTAGAC
The DNA here is from genome assembly GCF_031878675.1 of Megascapheus bottae. Taxonomy (NCBI): domain Eukaryota; kingdom Metazoa; phylum Chordata; class Mammalia; order Rodentia; family Geomyidae; genus Megascapheus; species Megascapheus bottae. Next base: position 257,939 of record NW_028327646.1, read on the forward strand.
AACCAAATCCAGTATATTAAGGAATCTGAGGAATTGCCTCTCACTCATCCTGAATATTATGAAGAGATTGGTATAAAACACCCATCATTCTCTATAGGCCACCTGGCACAGGTAAAACTGTTGGCTAAAGCAGTAGGAAATGAAACATTGGCCACTTTCTTGAGAGAGGTGGGCTCACAACTTATTCAAAAGCACCTAGGCAACGGGCCCCTACTTGTATGGGAATTGTTTCGAGTTGCAGAAGAACACGAACCATCCATTGTGTTTATTGATTAAATTGATGTCATTGGCACCAGAATGTAAGATTTGGACTCTGGAGGTGAGAGAGAAGTTCAGAGAACCATGTTGGTGCTGTTAAGCCACTTGAATCGTTTTGATTCAAGGGGGGATGTGAAAGTGATCATGGCCCCAAACCAGATAGAAACTTTGGATCCAGCACTGATCAGACCAGGCTGCATTGACAGAAAGATTGAGTTCCCCCTGCCAGATGAGAAAAAAAAATAAGCTCACCTTCTACATTCATAAAAGCATGACTGTCCTGGCAGACAACGTGACTCTAGATGACTTGATCAGGGCAAAGATGATCTCTCTGGGGCCAACAATAAGGCAATCTGTACGGAAGCTGGGCTGATGGCCTTGAGGGAACACAGAATTAAAGTAACAAATGTAGACCTCAAAAAATCTAAAGAAAACCTTGTTTATTAAAAACAAGAAGGCACACCTGAGGGGCTCTATCTCTAGGAACCACAACTGCCTCAGGAAAGTGATGGGAGTTTTCCTAGCTCTCCACTGGGAAGCCATTAGTGCCTGCCCAGTGGAAACCATGGGTCAGATGATTTTACTAAAAATTCCCCTTTGTTTTAGGAAATGTGGCTTGTAGGTCTCACATCTGGCAATCTCTGTTGTCTATGCTGTGCAGCACTCTGCTTCCCAATAAAGTGCGTTTTTTAGAAAGAAAGATAGAAAGGAAGAAATGAGGAAGGAAGGAAGGAAGGAGGAAAAGAAGAAAGAAAGAAAGAAAGAAAGAAAGAAAGAAAGAAAGAAAGAAAGAAAGAGAAAGAAAGAGAGAGAGAGAGAGAAAGAAAGAAAGAAAGAAAGAAAGAAAGAAAGAAAGAAAGAAGGAAGGAAAGAGAGAAAGAAAAGATGAAAGAAAGAAAGAAAGAAAGAAAGAAAGAAAGAAAGAAAGAAAGAAAGAAAGAAAGAAAGAAAGAAAGAACACATCAGCCTCTACCCTGGACGACTGAATTGGAAACTCTGGGATCTGTGAACCATGGTTGAAGCAGTTCTGCCAAATGAATCTTGTTGGACATGACCACACCTTTGTGTTTCTGAATGGAGGAGAAACACCAGCCAGTATGGTTGGGAAGTATTGCAACCTGTTCCCTGCCTGATATGCATGTACTAGCTGTAGGGAGCCTCTGTTACTAAAAGGAATAACACCAATGTACAAACAATCAAAGTTCATTTGGGGGGAAGATGAAAACTAAAATAGTCTATAAATCTGAATGAACTCATTACTGTTTGTCCAGACAGTAATTTCTCAATCTTAGCATTACTGATATTTTGAGAAGATAGTTATTACTTGGGTAGGGAAGAGAGGACAAAAACATCCTATCATTCTTCCTAGATTCATATTTATTGTAGGGTGTTTAGCAGCAGTCCTAGATGTGATTAGCACCTGCATCCATTTGGTTGTGACCACCAAGTATGTCCATATGTTACCCAGTGTCCTCTGGGATGAGGGGTATAGCTGACTGTTAGAGCACTAGAGCAGAACGTGGAGGCCATGGGGGTGGTGCAGAGCAATGTAACATATGTACACAGATTTAAACGTATGTATTGATGAACTCTTCTCTTTCTGAACTAAAAGTATGTATCTATAAATTTTTAGAATGATTGTATTCTTTCGGCTTCTGAGGCTGATAACACTTATGAGGATCTTTCACCTTGCAACTCAGAAAAGACATCTAGAAAAATTAATCAGAAGACTGGTAAGTGGGCAGGACATGTTTGCTTCCCATCCTGGTAAAAGTTTTAGGTAGCAATATCAAATTCTTTGTGGTTGACTTCTGTTTTACAGCTTCATCATTTTTGTTCCTCCCAGGTGTCTGGCAATAAGAGACGATATGCCAAGGATGGATTTGACCTAGATTTAACTTACATCACTGGTTTGTGAAACTTAACTGTTAATTGACTTCTCTTAATTATAGTACTGTTTTTTGAAACTTGTCATGTGATTGACTTATGTTTAATCCACATTTTCCTTTGAAGTAAGAATATTCCCTTTGATTTTCCCAAACTACAATGTTTTTTATCTAAGGCAGATTGGTTTATGCTTTTTGTTTTTGATTTGTTACTACGTTGGCTTCTTTGGTGGTTCTGGGAAAAGAACTCAGTCTCTTGCTTGCTTGGGAGGCTCTCCTACTTCTGCCACACCACTAGCACTTTTTATGTAATTGTTATTTTCAAGGTAGGCTCTTGCTTTCTGTCCCAGCTTTTCTGAGCTACAGTTCTTCTACTTGTATACCATTGTACCAAGCCATTTATTGAGATGAAGTCTTTCCATGTTCCTCAGATCTTTGCCTCCTGAATAGCTGATTTCCAAGACTGAGCCAAAAATGCCTAGCTTTTTTGCTTTCTCTCTCTTCTTTTTTGTTTCTTTTCTTTCTTCCTTTCTCTGTCTCGCTTACCTTCTCTTCTTTCTTCTTTCCTTCCTTCCTTTCCATACTCTCAAAGTATTTTTCTCAATGATTTCATAGGCTACTGTGTTGTGGTAATATATTGGTAGATTACATCTGGGCACAGGTAATCTCATTCATTTCAAACCAAGACTCCCTGGTGGTTAGACAGTAAATACGATGCAATTTCAAGTGGCTCCATTAAAATTTCACTTATTATTTATTCAGTTTTGTTAGCTATCTAAGCATCCAAGAGAAAGAGACCTTAATCTTCTAAAATCCCAGAGAACAAGTTCATTATCCATGAGGTCAGGTTTGCTAAGGGAAGACTGCTTCAAACACTAAGTTCCTGTTGAGCCTAAGGATATTATGATATTGCATAACTTATTTATTTACTTTTGTATTGTATTGTCAGTCCTGGGGCTTGAACTCAGAACTTGATAACTGTCCTTGAGCTTGTTTTGCTCAAGGCTAGCACTTTACCAGTAGAGCCACACTGCCATTTCTGGTGTTTTCTCTTTATGTTGTCCTGAGGAATCCAACTCAGTGTTTTTGCATGCAAGTCAAACGCTCTGCCACAAAATCACCTCCCTAGACTTCTATTGCTTCATCTTAATGCATCATCTTGGTTATGTCACTGTCATATCAACTCTTCTTGTACTCTGAGAAAAGAACCTGGATAGATGTACAAATAATTTTTGTTATTATTGTTGTTCCCATCTGTACTGACTTTCCTAATAGGGATTCTTTTGCTTTCCAGACCGTCTTGTCGCCATGTCATTTCCATCCTCTGGGATACATACATTCTATAGGAATCCAATGCAGGTAAGCATATTTGTGCAGCACAGAGTGAACTCTATAGACTCAAGAGCTTAGTGTTGACCCAGGCAAAGCAGTGTTCTACCATTTTATTCTTTCTGGTGAAAAATCATAAAAGCATGGTATCAACTTGCTTTTGTTTATGCGAAGCCCTGGAGGTCCTACTGATTAGTAAGAGCACCCATTTATTTATCTCAAGATAGAGTGGTTTGAACATTTGGATGGGGCTTAATGGAGTGGTTCCAATGATTAGGTACAGGACTGGCTACTTCACTGGGCTGATCTGGGCATCTCTGATCAGTTGCCGCTCCTCTGAGGACTGGCTAATCTGAATTGGCTTTTCTGATTGCCTCTCTGTTATTATGTCTCTTCTCCCAGGCAGCTAGATCTTGGGGACCATTGAGATGGCCTTAGGAACAGCAAGCAAATGAGTGTAATTACATTAAGACTAAGTCTTCAAGTGAGTGTGAGTGGCCTTGAATTCATTAGCTAAGACAAAAATGAATTACAAAAGCAGTCTGGATTCAAGGATCAGAAAATAGGCTCCATCACAGGATGAGAGGAATTGTGTCCCCATATGTAGTCTTTTAGGGAGAAGAAAGCCATGTCTAAAAATATATATGTTCTTTCACATAGATTCCCTGATAATTAAATAAGGGAAATCCCACTTTTGGCTCTGTAAGTGACTAACTTAATTTTAAGCCCCTTGAAGCTCCTTACTAAGAAAGCACATAAAATTTGGGGTTAGGGATATATGTATGTATGTATTCACATACAGGGAATTCCTGTAGTAATTCCTACTGTTTTTCCTTAATGAAATATAATTGGAGATCTGTGTATGGGTTCATATATAACGTATTTACATTCAGTGGTCAATGACAGGAAATGCTCTGATGGGTGATCACTCAGTGTGTGAACATCAATGAATGTACTTGAAGTAAGTTCCTGGAATTCTCAGCAGCTTCATCCCATAAGAGTACTGTTGTGTAAGCTGGGCATCAGTTATCCAAGCATAGCCTCAGGACTACAGGTCTCTTTCCCCACACAAGGCAAATAATAAATGCTCCACAACTCTTATGAGACAAGCGAGCAGGTCCTAGTAGGAGAGTGCTTTCCTAGTATGCATGAAGCCCTGGGTTCCATTCCTTGGGATCACATTCACAGAAAAAGCCAGAAGTGGTGCTGTAGCACAAGTGGTAGAGCCCTAGCCTTGAGAAAATCCAAGGAGAGTACCTGGCGCTGAATTCAAGCCCCAAGATTGGTAAAAAAAAATAGTGTAAGAGAAAATGTAGAACCTCACTCATCATCAGAAAAATGCAGGTGGAAACCACAATGTGATAGCACTGCAACATTCCACAAGCATGAAAATTATTGAATAGTTAAGAGGTAACACATGCTAGTAAACTTGTGGAGAAAGATGGCCCATGGCAAGCTATTGATGATATCAATTAGCATAAACATTCAAGAAAACAGTGTGAAGATTCTCAAACAAATCACACTTCAATGATCTTGGGATCCAATCATACCTCGACTGGGTATTGATGCGACTTAAAGAGAACATTATGTGGCAGAGACATATGTACCCCTGGTTAAAAGCTCACTGCTCAGCAGTGAATAGCCAAGGGATGAAATCCACCTCTTAAGTTTCCATTCCAAGATGAATGTTGTGGCACCTCTACATGATAGTGCATTGTTTACTCCTGCAAACAACTGTCTTTGTCAATAACACAAAAGGAGAAGTTATATGTTAATCAAATAAGCCAAATGGCAAGTATGGAATATGTGAAATAAAAAAACATTGATCTCAATGAAGGTGAGCCTAGACTAGTGAATATCAGAAACTTCGGTGAGTCAGAAGGAGGAAGGTTTGGACAAAGGTTGATCAATGAGCAAGAGATTATAATGACATAAGAGGTAACTTTTCGCTGAGCTGTTACACAGTAGATTGATTACACACAACAGCATTGTGTTATATATTATTAAAGAAGAAAGGATTTTAAAGTTTCACTATGATGTTATCTAATGCTTGACATAATAGTTGTATTAAACCTGATTTATGTACATGTATGTATGTGTTTTTGTATGTGTATACGCATATACATGTGTGTGTCTCAAAATCTCATGTGATACTTAGTAATCTGCATGACATTTATTCTTCCGTATGTATCAATAAAGAACAATACGGTACCACATACCTAGAAAAAAGCCGGAAGTGGTGCTGAGGCTGAGGTGGTAGAGCTCTAGCCTTGAGAAAGTCCTAGGACAGTGCTTAGGTCCTGAGCTCAATCCCAGGACTGGCAAAAAACAACAACAACAAAAAAAACAATTGGTGTTTAACTGAAAAACCATCATTATGTAAGGCATGCTTATATAAATAAACCTTTACTGATGCAGACTCCACATTGCCCTCATCTTACATTTGTCTGTTAACGCAATTATGTATGAGGGCATGCAATGAACACCACTATCAAATTGTTGACTATGTTCTGGCATTTATAATCACTTTTTAAACACTGAAAGTGTTCTTTTGATTTTTGATTGCCATAGATCAGTTTTAATGTTTCTTGAGTTTCTCATAGAAGAATCATATGGTAGGTCTTTTGTAACTGAGTTTCTACCAGCAAAAGAAATTCTAGTTTTGTGCCCTGATTGTTCTTTTAAAAATAGGATTAATATTTATGGATCTATGGAAAATGCACGCACAGAAAGTATAGTGTTATATACTGCTCCAAAGTGTCATGAATGCATTATATTCTGCAAATCCATTTGGTAGAAAGGAAAACATGCAACTATGACAAAATAAAGCTGGAGGAAGAGATGTAAATTTGGCAGCTGGAAGTTTTTGAGTGGACATTTTATAGCTCATATGACTTTAAATATTTGAGTTTGAAAACAATGAGGGTAAACATTGTACTTTGTGTTGATCTGTACATCATAAACATAACACTGAACAAACTTAATTCCTGAGGAGGCTAATCAGGTCATATGTTCCTGCTTGTCCTTCAAAGGGAAGAAGGTTTCAGCATTGTATTTTGAACAACACTGAATATAGAAAGAAAAGGGTCAGAGTGCAGATGCGTGGAACACAGCCACAGTTACTGGAGAAACAAACACAGTGAGGAAGCATCAACAAGTCTGGCCACTTCTGTATGCAGTCAGACCATGTCCCTTTGCCCCTAAGTCAAGTAAAAGCTACTTTTGCTGGAAAATACAATGTGTTCTTGATCTTAGCCATGCTCTCTTGTAGTCACTTCATAGATATCTAGGGATCCAGGAAGAACAGGATTTATAAAACTGCAAAAGGCAGACTGCTTTCCAAACACAATGCCTTTTCTTGTCATCTTGAAGAGAAAAATCCAGAACTATAAACACTGGCCAGGCCTCCAGACACAAAGGCTAAGGGCAGGTCATTCAGACTGAGACTTGGACAGATTTAACATGCCTACCTTAATGCCTCCAGCACCTTCCTGTTTAAGATGAGGGTCTATCTGGAGATAGACAAGGATTAGAAGGCATGAATGTTTGGCTGCTTTGTCCTTCAGAACAAGGGGGGAGCTAGTGTATACTCTTAGGTCAAAAGAAGCATTTCGCAGACTTGAAGAAGAAGAAAATCAGAAGATTAAAGGTGTGACAAAAGCGTTTTCCAAAGTAGAGAGCATGTTTTACTAGTATTTTTAAGTAGTTGTACAAAGGAGCCGCCTTCAACAATATAGTTTATGAATGTATTTATCTTTTTTAGGAAGTGGCTCGTTTCTTCAACACCAGACATCCTGAGCATTATTTTGTATACAACCTTTGTAGTATGTATATCACTTTAATATATTTGCTACTGTAGATATGTAAGAAAGTCACCTTGGGTATCTTTCATTTAATTGTAAATATTACATAGTAAGAAGTCAGATCAGAAATCTCTGTATTGCGCTGGTGCTGTGTAGTAGGAAAAGTGAGCTTGGCAGCACAACATTCCCTAAGAAATAGATGGGCCAGTGAGAGCGAAGAGGCAGACTTACAGAGGAAGTGCTCAGGAAAGATCTGCTCGTGCTCTTATGCTCAATCAATTCTTCCTGCCTTTAATGCCAGATTGTATCACAGACAATTCAGCAAGTATGTTCCATGATCCACCAGAAAGGGTTGGTGATGAGAACAAGGCATGTGATGAGAAACGACAAAAGAAAACAGAAGAAAGAGAAGAATGTGCCCCCAGTTTCTCTGCTGTGTCTGTCTTCAGTTTTTCTCCTGTCTAGACATTAACACCTGTCTAGATTTTTTTATGGTGGTGTGGGGTTTTTTTGTACTTTATTTAGGGTTAATGTATAGAAGGGTTGCAGTTAGATTTTTTTAGGTAATGGTTACATTACTTCTCAAACCGTGATACCCCTTCTCATGTTTTTGTCTCCCTTTCACTGTCCCCTGATTTCCCAATCATGATTTTTAGGTACATTTTTATTGCATTTTATTGTCAGAATAAACATTTAATGATATTTTCAGGGACTGAGCATTTAGACAGCACCATTAACCTCTACTTAGTGGTACCTATGTAGTATGATAGAATAAGCAGTCTAGAAGATAGAATAAGCAGAATGCAGGATGATAGGATATGCAGTCTAGAAGATCGAATAATCACTCTGTTAGAAGGTTAAAGGTAAGGAATATGAAGCATGAGTTGATTTTAAATTACTTGGGATGAAAAAGTCTTTAAGGACAAGAATCTGTCCCTAACGTCCTTCATGTCTCTTTGGCTTTTTTGTCCACTGGTCTGCCTGTGCTGGTGATGTTAAAAATCCTTTTAGAACAATGGAAAGGAGATAAGAATTCCTAAGAGAAATTTTAAACTTCGTTCCTAACTTTCATGTCAGTAGGCATACAGCTCTGACACATATCTCATTTCTTTCAGGCGAACGGTCTTATGACCCTAAGTATTTTCATCACCATGTGCATAGAATAATGATAGAGGATCACAATGTCCCCACTGTTGAGTAAGTCTGATGCCACACGGATGGTCAGAAAAGCACTAAATTTACTGGGCTTGAAATTTGGGAATGAATTTTAATTAACTAAAAATTTTTGTTAAACCAGAGAGATGGTTTCATTTGCTAAATAAGTCATTGCCTGGTTATCCAAGGATCCTCACAACATCATCATAATTCACTGCAAAGGTGGAAAAGGTAATGATGCTTTCATTTCTGTCTCCTTTGTAAAAAGATAGTTGAGAATAAATATTGACAGGCAGTAGGAAGATACCTACTGCTACTCCTCAGATAGATTCATCATTGCTATCATATTAATATTGTGTTTAAAGGATGAAAGAAGCAAAGAATACTAAAAGGAAAATAGAGACGGGGAGGGAAGAACAAAGGAAAAACTAATGTAAAGAAGGGAGGACAATGAGCTACTTCCCTTAATTGCTGATTATATGGGTTTCTTCCATTTTGGTTTACCCATGTATACCTGCCTCCCCCAAACAGTGTTCAACTTCAGGATGGTATTGCATTTGTATCTCATTTGCAGTGATGCCTTTTTCTTCTTTAGCTGACAGTGCTGCACTTATGTATCATGTAAATGTAATACTTTCCTATTTATATACAATGTGGAATGCTGAATGAAGCTAGTTAACAAATGCATTCTCGCCTTGGGCTTTTAAGATGCTCTTCCCTGTTACCTAGTGACATTGAGAATTGTTTCACAAATCTGTTGGCCACTTTAAGGTTTCGTTTTCAGAAATGTCTTTCCAAGTACTGTGTCCTACCACACTGCCTTTTGATTCTTGGGAGTGTGGGGTGATTTTGTCTTGTTTCTTGGCATTAATATGGTCGGAACCCAAGGCCTCACACGTCCTGGGGCCCTTTACTGCTGGAGCCACTTACATTCCTCATACCTGTTTGCTTTAGTCATTATTCACATTGGTTCTCACTTTTCATCCTGAATCCAGAAAGGCCTAGACTGTGACCCTCTTTAACTTTTTCACACACTTGGGTTCATGGATACATACTGTGATGCTCTACTTTTTACTTGAGAAGAATTCTTGTATAGATTTGGGCTTGCCTTGAATGACAAACCTCCCCATTGTCTATATCTGAATAGCTAGTAATACAGCCACTACGGCTGGCTGGCTTTGTGTTTTGTGAGCATTTGTTTGGTTTTGATTGAGTCAGGATTTCCCTATATAGTCTCAAGCTTGTTATCTTCCTGCCCTTGCCTCTGTGTGCTGAATGGCAGAAATGGCCACCATACCTCCCTCTTTGTCCTGCTTTAGGAAAGGTTAATGTATTGTCTTGCTATTTGTGTTGTTTCTTAACCCATTTTTGAGATTCTCTGGTTCCATAGCGTATACCTCTTTGCTAAGCTGATTATCTACTTTATTTTTAAAAATTTAATGTATAGAGGGGTTACAGTTATATTTGCCAGATAGAACGTGCCAAACTTCTTACACATCTATATACCGTCTCATGTTTTTGTCCCCATTTCCCTCTGCCCAACCCCTCCCCTGATTTTTCCCCTCTTTTATCAAATACACAAGTAAACATCTAGATAATATACCAGGTAACAAAGTGGGATACTGTAACAATATGAGATTAACCAAAGGGCAACACAAGAGTAGAGAGAAGAACATGATACATTACAATAACAGTCACTTATAATTAAGCTGTTGTTTCCATGTCCTGGTAGTCCATTAATTTGGCCTCATCCTATATGGCATTATGTGTGTAGGATTTGAGCTACTGTGTTCCTCAGCTAGGGGCAAACTAGATGTGTACTAATTATTACAAATGGGAATCCATTGAGCCTATGTTTCTTTCAGTACTTCACTTAATATGATTTTTTCCAAGTTTTTTGCATTTCCTTACAAATCGTGTAATGTCGTTCTTTCTGATGGTGGCATAGAATTCCATTGTGTATAAATACCACATCTTGGTGTTTCAATCTCTACTGAGGAGCATATGGGTTGGTTGCATACCTTTGCTATGGTAAATATTGTGGCAATGAACATTGTTGTGCTAGTGGCTTTAGTATGTCCTTGTTTCTGGACTATTAGGTAAATGCCAAGTCGTGGAATTGCTGGGTCATGGGGTGATCTATGTTTAGCCTTTTGAGGAACTGCCACACTGCCTTCCATAGTGGTTGAACGAGTTTGCACTCCCAGCAACAGTGTAGTAATGATCCCTTCTGGCCACATCCCAGCCAGCATCTGTAGTTATTGCATTTCTTGATCATGGCCATTCTAACTGGAGTGTGGTGGAATCTCAAAGTTGTTTTGATTTGCATTTCTTTTATGGTTGGAGAGGTTGAGCATTTCTTCATGTGTCTATAGGCCATTCTTATTTCTTCTTCCGAGAAGACTCTAAGTCTTGGCCAATCTTTTTATAGGATGGTTATTTCTTTGGAGCTTAATTTTGGAATGATTCATTTTTTTTAGCTATAGGTATATTTTAGATATGAGGCCTTTGTCTGTTGTATGATTAGTGAAGATCTTCTCTTACTCTGTGAGCTTTCTATTTAACCTGCTACCTATGTCCTTTGACCTACAGAAGCTCTACAATTTAATGCATTCCCCTCTGTCCTAGCTATATTTAATTTTTTGTGCTTGTTTGGTCTTTATTAAGAAAGTTTCGATCTGTGCCAGGGGGACTTAGTGTATCTCACATTCCTTCTTGTAAAGTTTTTAAGATCCATTTGGAACTAATCCTAGTGTAGGGTGACATAGAAGGTACCAACTTTAATTTTCTGGAGGTGCTTAACCAGTTCTGCCAGCATCACTTGTTGAAGAGGCTGTCTTTCTTCCATTCTATTTTTTGGGCTCCCTTATCAAAGATTAAGTGGCCATAGGTTTGTGCGTTGATTTTTGGGCCTTCAATTTGATTCCATTGGTCCTCTGCCCTATTCTTGTGCCTGTATCAAGTTGTTTTGATTACTGTAACTTTGTAATAGAGTGTGAAATTTGATATGGATATTCCTTCAGAGTTGCTCTTTCTGCTATATAGGGTCTTTTATTATTCCATATGATATTGTGGATTTCTTCTTCAATTTCATTAAAGAATGACATTGGGCTATTGATGATTATTGCATTGAATTTGTACATAGCCCTTGGCAGGATTGCCATTTTCATGTTGTTAATTCTTCCAATTCAGGAGCCTGGGAAGTTTATCCATTTCTTCAGATCTGCTTAAATTTCATTTTTCAGGTTTTTAAAGTTTGCATTATAAATGTCCTTTACATTCTTAGTTAATTAATTCCTATGTATTTTATTTTCCTTGAGGCTATTGCAAATGGAGTTGCTTTCCTGATTGCTGCCCCAATCCCCTCTTTGCTGGTATACAGGAAGGCTGTTAATTTTTGAGGGTTAATTTTATACCCTGCTACCTTGCCAAAGTTTCAAATCAGCTCAAGCAACTTGCAAGTAGAATCTATAGATTTCTTTAAATAAAGAATCATGTCATTTGCAAAGAGGGCAAGTTTCACTTCCTCTTTCCCTGTTTGGATCCCCTTTCTACTTGCTTCTTTTCTTATTGCTCTGGCTAGGAATTCTATACTATGTTAAAGAGAAGTGGAGAGAGTGGGCATCCTTGTCTCATTCCTGAATTTAGTGGAAATGGCTTTAGCTTTTCACCACTAAGTATAATGCTAGCTGTGGGTTTGTCATACACAGCCTTTATTATACTGAGGAATGTTCCATGGATTCCTAGTTTCTCCAGAGCTTCTAGCATAAAGGGGTGTTGGATCTTGTCAAATGCCTCTTCTGCATCTGTTGAGACAATCATGGAATTCTGGCCCTTGCTCCTGTTGATGTGTTGAATTATAGGAATTTACTTGCATCTATTGAACCAGCTTTGCACCCCTGTGCTGAATCCTGTTTGAGCATAGTGTATAATTTTTTTTCGTAGTGTATAATTGTTTGAGGAGTTGCTGAAGATGGTTGGCCAGTATTTTGTTGAGCAGTTTTGCATCAATATTCATCAAAGAGATGAGTCTTTCTTTGATGAGTCCCTATCTGGTTTTGGGATGAGTGTTAGGGGGGCTTTGTACAATGAGTTTGGCAGAAGAGTGTTCACTTTCAATTTCATTGAAGAGCTTGAGGAGTATTGGTGTGAGCTCTGTTCTGCTGGCCTCATAGAATTCAGCTGTGAATTCATCTGGCCCTGGGCTTTTCTTGGATGGGAGGTCTCTTATTGCCATTTCTATTTCAGGACTTGACATAGGTCCGTTTATTTGGACTAGGTCTTCTTGGTTCAGCTTGGGTATGCTAATATTGGCGAGAAATTCATTCATCTCTTTTAGATCCTCAAATTTGTTGGCATAAAGTTAGAGATGTATTCCATTATGATGTTCTGTACCTTGGTAATTTCTGGTGTGATATTTGCATTCTTGTCTATGATTTAGTTTAATTTTGTTTTGTTTTGTTTTGTATTTTGGGGACCTCAAATCTAAAATATATCAGCAGCTCAAAAAATTGAATGACTCCAAAACTAATCTCCAAATTAACAACCATCCCATTAAAAGATGGGCCAAAGACTTAAAGAGAGTCTTCTCTGAAGAAGAAATAACAATGGCCTATAGACACATGAAGAAATGCTCAATATCTCTGGTCATAAAAGAAATGCAAATCAAAACAATTCTAAAATTCTACCTCACTCTAGTTACAATGGCCAGGATCAAGAAATCTAATAACAACCGATGCTGGAGGGGATGTGGCCAGGAGGGATCACTACTACACTGTTATTGGGAGTGCAAACTTGTTCAACCACTATGGAAAGCAGTTTGGCAGCTCCTCAAAAGACTAAACATAGATCACCCCATGATCCAGCAATTCCACCACTTGGCATTTACCCAATTGTCCAGAAACAAGGACATACTAAATCCACGAACCCAACAATGTTCATCGCAGCACTATTTACCATAGCAAAGATATGGAACCAAACCAGATGTCCCTCAGTTGATGAGTGGATCAACAAGATGATGTGGTGTTTATACACAATGGAATTCTATGCTGAGGTCAGAAATAATGACATTGTCCCACTTGTAAGGTAATGGAAAGACTTAGAAAAAATCATATTAAGTGAAGTAAGCCAGACTCAAAGGAACATATGCTCAATGGTTTCCCTCATTTGTCATAATCAGTAGAAACCTTGGGCTCTCCTAGCAGAGATTTACAATAGAACAAAATCTAGTAATCACCTCCAGGATGTAGAAACAAAAGCCATATAATGAGTGATTGTTGTCCTTAATGTACCATGTTATGTCTCATCTCTTTTGCTGTCCCTTGGTTATCTCATATTATTACAATATTTCACCTTGTTATCTGATACATTTTATATATACTTAACTGGTCATTTGAAATTGGATAGGGAAGGGAGGAAATCAAGATGAATGGGGGAATGGGGGAGGGAAATGGGGACCATGACATGAGAATGGTATCAAAGTTTGTGAAGTAATGCACTTTTTATCTGATAAATATAACGTAACCCTTCTATCAATTACAATAAAAGATGTATGGAAAAAAAGAATCATGTCATCTGCAAAGAGAGAAAGTTTCACTTCCTCCTTCCCTATTTCAATTTCCTTTATGTTTGGCTCTTGCCTTATTGCTCTGGCTAGGAATTCTAATACTGTATTGAACAGGAGTGGAGAAAGTGGGCATCCTTGTATCATTCCTGATTTCAGAGGAAATGGCTTTACCTTTTCTCCATTTACTTTTATGCTAGTTTGTAGGGTGGTCGTGTAAGATTATACTGAGGAATGTTCCATGATTCCTACTTTCTCCAGAACTTTTTGCATCAAGGGGTGTTGGATCTTGTTAAATGCCTTGTCTACATCTATTTAGATGATCATGTGATTGTTGTCCTTGCTACTTTTCATGTGATGAATTATATTAACCCACTAGCATGTATTGAACCAGCTTTGGATCTCGGTGATCAGTCCTGTTTGATCACAGTGTATAATTTTTTGATGAGTTGTTGAAGTTGATCGGCCAATATTTTGTTGAGCAGTTTTGCATCAATATTTATTAAAGAACTGGGTCTCTGGTTCTCTTTCTTTGATGAGTTCCTGTCTCATTTTGACATGAGGGTTAAGCTGGTTTCATAGAATGGGTTTGGTAGAGAGCCTTCACTTTTAACTTCATTGAAGATTTTGGGGAGTATTGGTGTGAGCTCTTCTTTGAAGGCCTTATAGATTTCAGCTATGAATCCTTCAGGTCCTGGGCTATTCTTGGATGAGAGGTCTCTTATTGCTTTTTTTGTTGTTGTTTTTTATTGTAATTAGTAAAAGGGTTACATGATATTTGCCAGATAGAAGGTGCATTAATTCACATACATTGGTACCCTTTCACATGTCTTGGTACCCATTTCCCTCCCCCCCCACACCCCCTCCCGTCTTGGTTTTCCCCCCTTCCCTATCAAATTTCAAATATCCAAATACAAATAAATTCAATATATCAGATAACAAAGTGAGATACTATACCAATATGAGATAACCAAGGGATAGCAAAGGAGATGAGAGACAACATAGTACATTAAGGACAACAATTATTCATTATATGGCTTTTGTTTCAATATCCTGGAGGTCCTTTCAACTAGCTTTACATTATATGGCCTTATGTATCAAGATTTTGCTCTATTGCAGATCTCTGCTAGTAGAGCCCAAGGTTTCTACTGGTTATGACGAATGAGGGAAACCATTGAGCCTAAGTACCTTTGAGTCTGGCTTACTTCACTTAATATGACTTTTTCTAAGTCTTTCCATTTCCTAACAAATGGGGTGATGTCATTCTTTCTGACAGCAGCATAGAATTCCATTGTGTACAAATACCACAACTTGTTGATCCACTCATCAACTGAGGGACATCTGGGTTGGTTCCATATCTTTGCTATGGTGAATAGTGCTGCAATGAACATTGTTGTGCCAGTGGATTTAGTATGTCCTTGTTTCTGGATGGTTGGGTAAATGCCAAGTAGTGGAATTGCTGGGTCAAAGGGGAGTTCTATGTTTAGCCTTTTGAGGCACTGCCACACTGCTTTCCATAGTGGTTCAACGAGTTTGCACTCCCACCAACAGTGTAGTAGTGATCCCTCCTGGCCACATCCCCTCCAGCATCTGTTGTTATTCGTTTTCCTGATCCTGGCCATTCTAACTGGAGTGAGGTGGAATCTTAGAGTTGTTTTGATTTGCATTTCTTTTATGACCAGAGATGTTGAGCATTTCTTCATGTATCTATAGGCCATTTTTGTTTCTTCTTCAGAGAAGACTCTCTTTAAGTCTTTGGCCCATTTTTTTAATGGGATGGTTGTTACTTTGGAGATTAGTTTTGGAGTGATTCAATTTTTTCAGTTGTTGATATATTTTAGATATGAGGCCTTTGTCCGTTGTTTGGTTGGTGAAGATCTTCTCCCACTCTGTAGGCTTCCTGATTAGTTTACTAGCTATGTCCTTTGTCATACAAAAGCTCTGCAGTTTAATGCAGTCCAACTTATCCAGCCTTTCTCTGATTTGTTGTGATTCTTGGTCCTTATTAAGAAAGTTTCGACCTGTGCCAAGGAGGCCTAGTGTATCTCCTATTCCTTCCTGTAATGTTTTCAGTGTGTCAGCTTTTACCTCCAGGTCTTTGATCCATTTGGAGTTAATTCTAGTGCAAGGTGACAACGAAGGATCCAGCTTTAGTTTTCTGCAGGTGCTTAACCAGTTCTGCCAGCACAACTTGTTGAAGAGGCTGTCTTTCTTCCATTCTATTTTTTTGGCTCCCTTGTCAAAGATTAGGTGGCCACAGGTCTGTGGTTTAATATCTTGGTCCTCAGTTCTATTCCATTGGTCTTCAGGCCTGTTCCTGTGCCAGTACCAAGCTGTTTTGAGAACTATAGCTCTGTAATAGAGTCTAAAGTTTGGAAATGAAATTCCTCCAGCGCTGTTCTTTCTGCTAAGAAGTGTTTTTGCTATACGGGGTCTTTTATTATTCCATATGAAATTTTGGATTGCATTTTCTATTTCTTTAGAGAATGACATTGGGATATTGATGGGTATTGCGTTGAATTTGTAGATAGCTCTTGGCAAGATTGTCATTTTCACAATGTTGATTCTTCCAATCCAGGAGCATGGGAGGTTTTTCCATTTCCTTAGTTCTGCTTTAATTTCCTTTTTTAGGGTTTTAAAGTTTTCGTCAAAAAGGTCCTTTACATTCTTAGTTAAGCTAATTCCTAGGTACTTTATTTTTTTATTTTTTATTTTTTTATTGTAATTAGTAAAAGGGTTACATGATATTTGCCAGATACCCTTTCACATGTCTTGGTACCCGTTTCCCTCCCCCCCCAACACCCCCCACCTGTCTTGGTTTTCCCCCCTTCCCTATCAAATTTCAAATACCCAAATACAAATAAATTCAATATATCAGATAACAAAGTGAGATACTATACCAATATGAGATAACCAAGGGACAGCAAAGGAGATGAGAGACAACATAGGTACTTTATTTTTTTTTGAAGCTATTGTGAAAGGAGTTTCTTTCCTGATTATTGCCTCGTTCCTCTCACTGTTGGCGTAAAGGAAGGCAGTTGATTTTTGAGGGTTGATTTTATAGCCTGCTACTCTTCCTAAGTTTTGAATCAGCTCAAGGAGCTTGGGAGTATAGTCTATCCCACTTTGCAGATGACATGATTCTGTATTTAAAGAATCCTATAGACTCTTATTGCTTTTTCTATTTCATTACTTGAAGTGGGTCTGTTTAGTAGATTTAGATCTTCATGGTTTAGTTTGATTATTTCAATATTTGCTGGAAATTCGTCCATCTCTTCTAGATTTTCAAATTTGTTGGCATGAAGATTTGACAAGTAATCCCTTGGGATGCTCTGGATATTGGTAATTTCTGTTGTTATATTGCCCTTCTTGTCTATAATTTTGTTTATTTAGGTGTTCTCCCTTCATTTTTTGATCTGATTTGGTAAGGGTCTGTCAGTTTTGTTAATTTTTTCCAAGAACCAACTCCTTGTTTGTGGATTCTGGGGTTTTTTGGATTCATAATTCATTTGATTCTGCTTTACTTTTAATAATTTGTTTCCTTCTACTAGTTTTGGTTGGGTTTGGTACTCTTTTTTCCAGCATTTTAAGTTGTACTATTAAATTGTTGGTTTGAGATTTTTCTGTAGTAAAACGTATGAAACACACACACACACACACACACACACACACACACACAGCACACACACACAGAGCTCACCACATCCAAAGTCACAAACAAGATATTCTATAAAATGAGAAGTTACCTTGTAACTTATAAGACCTATAAAACTTACAAAGTAAGTCTATGATTAGTGTTTTGAAGAAGACCCTCCATACTGATTTCTCTAGTGGATAGACTAATTTCAAACCAACCAACCGTATACTAATATAGTTCATTCTCACCTTTCTGCTCCATACTTGCCAGCCTTTGCTATTGTTTTATTTTATGACTTCCATTCTGCCTTGGTGTGATGAAATCAGCACAGATTCTATTTGTATTTTCTTTATGGTTAAAGAAGTTGAACATTTCTTTAAGTATCAAGTAGCCATTTGCATATCTTCTGAGAACCAGACCTCAACATGAATGACTTCTCACTTGGCATTTAAGATACTTTGTTTTTGCCCTTGTGAAAGTTTCACCCAGGCACTGGTAACCCATGCTACTCAGGAATGTGAGATTTGTGGCAACCCAGGCAAAAAAAATCCCTAAGATGGTTGTCTCTGTTTAACAAACAAAAGGCTAGAAGTAGAGATAATATGACTGAATTGGTAGAGTACCTTCTCTTGATCAAAAGAAGCCAAAGGAGTTCATGAGTTGAAGCTCACGATGAGATCCATCCTCACTGGGAAGGCACGTCCTCAGTCCAAAATATGTGACTCAAATTGGCAAGCTGGAAAAGGCAAAGGCTAAGGAACTGGCTACTAAGCTGGGTTAGATGTGCAATGTTGATTTCTCTGTACATGAAGATAATAAATCTGTTCTTCCTCCAGTGGAAAAAAATGTTTAAAGAATAGATGAAAAATGTGTACTTTTCAGGTGAAAGGGTATGTTAAAAATTAGATTATAAGGATGAATATAGAAAGAGAAAAGAACACATTTTCAAACTTAAATTTTGTAGGACAAAACTAAGATAAAAGTAGAAGGTAACAGAAGAGACTTAGAGGATGAGTGATTTGAAGCAGGAAGAAGTCAAGGATTTGCTATAATTGTCAAAGTATTTGCTACAAACACTATCACACACACACACACACACACACACACACACACACAGGCAGAGGCAAAGAGAGAGGGAGAAGAGAGAAAAGCAGGCATGTAAGCTGAGGTAGAAAGTAAGCAAGAACACTACAGCAAAATATTTAGAATTATATAATCTGAGGAATAGGAATATGCGTATTCATTATGCTTGTCTCTCTACATTCTTATGTTTGCAAATGTTCACAATACAATTCAAATAATGCAATTACATAGGGACTACAATTCTTGTTAGTAATGTGGGTTCCTGCTTGCATTTGCACTCAGCACCTGGCACGTGCTTGGCCAGCATTCTCCCACTTCAGGTATATGCCCAGCTCTGTTTTGCTTCAATGCTTTTTTTAGAGAAAGTACCTCCTACATTTTCCTGAGCTGGCATCAGTCTGAAACCCATTTCTATGTCTCCCACCCAATGAGGGCTGTAGATGTGAAGCACCCGGCCCATCTTGCTGGTTGAGAATGAGGTCCTGTTTATTTTGCCTAAGCTGGTTGGAATCACAACCATCCTGATCTTCCCACCTGGGAATCTGGAATTATACATGAGGGCCAGCGTTCTTTTCATTACATTAATGAAAAATAAAGTCTTAATATTTCTCAATTGGAAATTTTGAGACAACAACACTTCAGAAGAAACAGTACCAATACCAAATGAGTATTTGTGAGTGTATTTTTACACTGGAACAAAGGTTTCTTGAACTCATTTCTGCTCTTTTCTAGGACGAACAGGCACAATGATATCTATTCTACTTCTTGCCACTGGCACGTTTTTAACCGCAAAGGTAGGAAAAAGGTTTTGATACTTAGTCTTTTATATGTATTGAATTTGCTAGTTCTGAAGCATTCATGGTACAATATTAAGGAAATGCTTAGCTCATGGTGATTAAGTGAAAGTGAAAGCCTGGATTAATGCAGCCTTGTTTAATATGCAGTTATTTACTGGACTTGTACCCTTATATTCTTGTTCTGGGCCAAGCCTATAGTGAGAGCAGTGAGACACAAATGCGAGGGAATGTCCAAATTCAGAATTACTAAGAAGAACAGCATTTTAAGGTATATTTTTTACCATCTATAAGTAGTTGCCATTCAAAAAAGCAGTTTGAGAATTCAGTGCATTGTGAGTAAGGTCACTCGTTCATCATTCTCCTCCCTCCATCTCCACCCACTACTTCCTTCCTACCATTTCTTTAATGTTGTAGGATATAGACATGACTTTGTAATTCCGTATTTAAGAAATAAGAATCAACGTTTTCTAAAAAGCTATATCCTCATTAACTGACTTATGTAATTGTAGCCTCTCTGTACAACACCTTTATAATGAGTTTTAAAAATATTTTTTATTGTATTTAATAGGAGGGTTACATTACTTTCGCCAGATAGAAGGTGCATTACTTCACATACATTGATACCCTTTCTCAAGTCTTGGTCCCCATTTCCCTCCCCCCACTCCCACCCTCATCTTGTTTTTGCCCCTTTCCTATCCAATTTCAAATAACCAAATAGGCATATATACAATATATCAGATAACAAAGTGAAATACTATAAAAATATGAGATAACCAAGGGACAGCAAAAGAAATGGGAGATAACATAGTACAACAATCACTCATTTTATGGCTTTTGTTTCTATTTCCTATAGGTCCTTTCATTTAGCGACATACTGTATGTCCTTATGTATCTAGGTTTTGCTCTATTGTAAATCGCTGCTAGGAGAGCCCAAGGTTTCTACTGATTATGACAAATAGGTGAA
The DNA here is from genome assembly GCF_031878675.1 of Megascapheus bottae. NCBI lineage: Eukaryota > Metazoa > Chordata > Mammalia > Rodentia > Geomyidae > Megascapheus > Megascapheus bottae. The sequence goes on from NW_028327646.1 coordinate 278,414, forward strand.
ACCATTGAGTATATGTTCCTTTGAGTCTGACTTACTTCACTTAATATGATTTTTTTCTAAGTCTTTCCATTTCCTTCCAAATGGAGTGATGTCATTCTTTCTGACAGCAGTATAGAATTCTATTGTGTAAAAATACCACATCTTGTTGATCCACTCATCAATCGAAGGGTATCAGAGTTGGTTCCATATCTTTGCTATGGTAAATAGTGCTGCAGTGAACATCGTTGTGCTAGTAGCTTTAGTATGTCCTTGTTTCTGGACGGTTGGGTAAATGCCAAGTAGTGGAATTGCTGGGTCATAGGGGAACTCTATGTTTCGTCTTTTGAGGAGCTGCCATAATTCTTGAATGAGTTTGCACTCCCACCAACTGTGTAATAATGATCCCTCCTGGCCACATCCCCTCCAGCATCTTAATATATATATATATATATATATATATATATATATATAAAGAAATTAGGCACAATAAAAATGTGTGATGGAAAAATATAGTCTTTTCAATAATTGGTATTAGGACTTCCATATGTAGAAAATTAAAATTGGATCCTTGTTTATCACCATGCACCAATATCAACTCAAATGAATTTAAAGACCTCAAAGTCAGGCCTGAAACATTGAAACTATTGCAAGTTGGAGTAGGAGAAATATTAGAACTGATAGGCATAGGCAGGAACTTTTTGGAAATAGTGGCAAGGCCACAGAAAGTAGGAGAGACTTGACAAATGTGATTATATCAAAATAAAAATTTTCTGCACAGCAAAGAACATAGGTGCTAAACTAAAAAGACAGCCAACAGACTGGTAGATCTTTACCAGCAATATATCTGACAAAGTCCTAATATCCAAAATATACAAGAAGGTCAAAAATTAACATCTCCCCAAAACTAATGAGCTAATCAGTAATTTGGCAAAGGAGCTAGAAAGACCTCTCAAAAAATAATAAAGTAATTTTTAAAAGAATCAAAGGAAAGGTGGGCATTGTAGACTTGTGCCTGTAATCTTAGCCACTTAAAAAGCTAGGAACTAAGAAAGTTCATAAGTAGCTCTGTCCAAAGAGGACAGATAAGCACTGTGATTGTATTAACCCCTTTTCTGTAGGACAGCCTTGAATACTTCAGGGAGCGCAGAACTGACAGGAATGTGAGCAGTCAGTTTCAAGGTGTAGAAACTCCTTCCCAAGTAAGTTTCTCTTTTCACAAAAAGTTATTTATGGGGAGATGTTAGTGGCACATTTAGCCTGGTCGCATCTGTAACCCTTCTTTAACAATCAATGATGGCAGAGGACTTGTGACTCCTAACCATTTCCTGATCTTTGGAGGCCCACATCTGTAGTCTCATAGGCTACTTGGCTTGGTTCTCTGCCTGGGCCTACCGGCAGCAAATTGGGGTTCCTGAAATATGGGGCAGGGACTGGAAAAAATAGAAGAGAGACAAACACATGGGGTTGGTAGGTCTGCAGCCCAGGTAAAGACTGCAGCCCCGTTTATCCTCAACTCAAGGCTTATATCCCTTCTTGAAACCAGGGAACTTCCAGGTGTTACATTCATATGGTAAATCTCAGGTCATTTAAACAGAATAAGGCCAGAAAACCATAAGACAATAAAGCAATTGTCTGATGCAAATCAAGGTACAGTTTGATTCCACTCTGGCTCCCAACAGTTCTCAACAGAGCATCACACATTCCATTTCTTATTCTTTATTCCCTACAGCTTCTGGAATTGAGTCCCCTCCCAAAAAGGAAGGTCAAATATCTAAGGTTTTCTGATGCCTGAAGATGATCTCTGGCTAGTAGATGATCTACTAGCCATTGGTTTCCCTAGAAAGAGAGATTGGATCCTTCACCAGTTTTTGCTAAGGCAATGAGCAATTCAAGGCCTTTAGAACACTGCCAGGATGGTTTTGTGATGACCCCAGTGTAGGGGAAAGAAGAGTGCAGAGAAGAGAAAGAATGAGAGATCCTCAGACCAAGAATGAGAGATAAAGACACACAGAGATAATGGGAGTATGAAAGAAGAAAACAGAATGAACTGGGAAAATAAGTATTTTACAAATCTTGTTCCAGCAGACATTATCATATTCTTTCATTCCATATTCTTAACATTGTTTAAACTATCCACTGTTGTCCTATTTTCCTCTGATAATACTTTATTATGAAAATATGAAAAATCCCAATTATATTGGATTGGAGTATTGGTCACTATAAAAAAAAATAACTGACCAAAGAACTTAAAGTGGGGAAAGATTCATTTGGGCTCACAGTTTCAGGATTTCCTTTAAGGCCACTTGATCCCATTGCTTTGGGCCTACACTGACACTGAACAATCATGTCAAGGATGCGGGTATTGTGGAGAAGGATTGCTCACCTCAAGGTTCCAAGGAAGCTGAGGAGAAGGAAGGGTTTGCGACATGATCCATCCTTCCAGTGACTTCTTTGGTTTCATGAGGCCCCAACTCCTAACATTTTCCCCACCTCCTACTAATGCTTTAAATTTAGGAAGCCCTCAACAAATGAATCTGTGGATAAAGTCAAAAGCCTCATAATATAATTACTTCCCCATACCCACCTCTGAACGCTGCTGGTATACTGGGGATCAAGCCTTCCATCTATGAGCCTTTTAAGTGCACATTTCATATCCAAATTCTAACACACAAAGATGGAACCATACAGTGTATTCTGCAATAATCATCCCAACCTACAGTAATGCTTTGTTTATTCCTTCCCCACTCTTCTCAAACCCTGGGTCACCCTTCCTACTCTTCTTTCCTCAACCAGGATTACGTTGAAGGAAATTCTATTCATCAGGTCCTTTTACCTCACAAGAAGTTTGGCATGACACCCAACATATGCACTCTTAAAAAAAAATCCAACAACTGCAAAGCATCTACCCGACACTGATGACTGGCACCTGTCTGTATTTCTAGATACAGGCTGAGATTTGAGAATGGTGTTTCAAAGCCAGCCCTGGCAGGAAATCCTTTCATTCTTAGTTCTAATAAAGAACCAAAACAGCCTGAGTTGGAGATGCGAAGTGGTACAGCACTGCCCTATTGCATCTTGCATTGCCCTATTGCATTTTCAGGCATCTTTCTCACTATGGCCCTTTCATTGTTTGCCCATCCTGGGGCTTAAACTCAGTGGCCTGGTGCTCAGTAGGCTTGAACTCTTCACAAGTGGCACTTTACCAGGTGAGCTAGATCTCTAGCTCAACTTCTGGCTAAGTATATAGAGATGGATTATCTCAAAGTTTTCAGCCCTGGCTGGCATTATTCTTCAGTCCTCTCAGCTTCTGCCTCCTGAGTAGCTTGGATTACAGACATCAGCCACTCGCATGCAGTACAAGTGCTTTTGCTAATTGGAAATGTGGCAGTTCACTTTATGAACTCTTCTCAGTTGGTTCATCATCAGACATCTGGAGTTTCTCAAAGAGAATTCTAAGAAATCCTCTTTGAGCAACTTGCTAGGAGCCAGAGTATTGAAAGGTTCCCTTACCAAAAAAAAAACCTATTGGAAAAAAAGGTAGATAAAGAATCTCTTCTCTGTAGAGGACCCCTAACTAATGGTACAGAATCATCTAGTGCAGCTAAGTGGAGATGTCATTCCTCCTGATGAGGAACTATCTCCCAAACCATAGTCCTTTCTCTAGTGCATGACAACAGATTTTGTCATCGCTGTTTCAGCACCTTCACTGTTCTCATGGTCATAAGCAAGCCTAGAAGCAAGGGCTTCTTCTTTCCATGTTACTGTCTGCAAGTCTCAGCTGGGCTCTTTTTCCACAATGAGGAAAATACATAAGAATGTTGATAATGTAAGGGCTCATTCTAAATGTTGTCTTCCTTTCTTTTTTTTTGCCAGTCATGGGCTTGAGCTCAAGGCCTGAGCACTGTCCTTGGACTTTCTCAAGGTTAGAGCTCTACCACTTGAGCCTCAGCACCACTTCCGGCTTTTTTCTATGTATGTGGTACCGAGGAATCGAACCCGGGTCTTCATGCATGCTAGGCAAGCACTTTAACCACTAGGCCAAACTCCCAGCCCTAAATGTTGTCTTCCTTTCTTACTGCTGTTCACAAGCTGAAAAAGAGAAGGAGATTAGGATACTGACTTTACATCTGGCATTCCCACTAAAGTGGAGGCTTTTGTTGCTTTACAGAGTCGCTATGTCCACTACTTTGACATCTTGAAGAATGTGTTGAACTGGGAAATGCCAGTGAAAAAACCTCTTAAAATTGTGAAATTTGTGATTTACTCCATCCAAGGTAAGTGCTTTAGAAAGGAAGGAGAAGACAAGAGGATGTGTGATCCACTATTTGGGAGGGTTTTGCTTATGTTATGCAAATGATCCTACATCACAGCTAAGTGTCAATGCATGTGACCTTCTCCCTCTTGAGCTCTCCTTAGATGCCTCTCTTATTCCCTTGCCCATTTCCACTTGAGGGGAGGTTCTACCCCTTGCGTTCTGTTCTCGATGTTCTTGTCTCAACCTAGGATAGATTTTTTTCATAGAAGAGAAGATTAAAGAACCCAGTAGAATCCTTCTTTCTCAGACTCATTTCTCCTTCATGGTTCATCTCAGCATTGCTGGCCCTGCCTCATTTTCTTGGCCAGTCCTTCCAGCGGCCCTTTCTTCTCAGAACTATAGTCTTTTCTCTCTTTCCTCCTCCTCTAAGCATCTCCTCACTATCTTCTCCATCAGGATGCCTTATTTTATTTGTTGCCACCTTTGGCCAGGTCATATGCTAGCATTCAGCTGGGGTTGTGAGCAGAAAAGACAAATAAGTGCTTAGATTTTAAAAAACCAACTACAATGCAGGGGTTCTCAAGGCTCTTTACCTAAAAGCCTCCTTACTGAGAAGGCTGACATGTGGAGGACCACAGTTTGAAGCCATCCCAAGCCACTCTGAGTCTCCAATTGCAACCAAAAAAAGCAAAATGGGGGCATGCCTCAAGTGATAGAGTGTCAGCTAGACAAGCTGAGCAGGTTCAAGACCCAGACTTCAAACTCTGCTACTTACAAATACAAAAGTTAGACTCTGTTGCAGGCCAGGTTTAGGTAGTACAGACAAGGTTCCTAGAGGGCAGCACTTGGATTCCCCTGACTGCCCTTGTTTGACACTCACACCTGAATCTCCATGGACATAGAACAGGTTTGGAGAACTTGTTCTTCTACTAGACTCCTCTAGCAACTGCCAAGTTGGTGCTGTTTCCAAGAAATCAGACTGTCTAGATTAGACTTCCCAATATTGCTGGAAAGACTGGCACAGACCACCCAGTTCTCCAAAGTTTTCCCCTGGGTTCTCCATCTCAGTCTTCCCACAAGTGGGACTACAGGCTTGGGCCGCTCTACTCTTTTCCTAGATGAAGTCTCTCTTTACACAGGCTGGCCTAGAAAAATAGTGAAAGAGGTTATTTATTTAGAGCTAGAAACCTAAACATGTAGAAGAAGGTGAGACAGAGAATTTTCACTTCATTTTGTCTGCATTTTGTCGGTGGGTGCATGGGGGGATCATGGGTTTCCAGCCCAACCTGTGAGTTGTACCTGAACTCTTCAGCTCAAGGCTACGACCCTACCCCTGTTCCTGGGTGTTGTCCCTAAGCTCTGCAGTACCCTTGAGCCAAGCCCCACTTCCTGTTTTCTGGAGGTTAGATGGAGATAAGAGTCTCGGGTCCTTTTGTGCCCAGGCTGGCTTTGAACCTTGATCCTCAGATCTCAGACACTAAGGAGCTATGGTTACTATGGAAGCCACTGATCCCAGCTTTGCCTGTATTTTTCAAGGATGAAATTCCTTTGTGTGATGTAAATTGTTTAAATGTGAGGAAAATAAAGGCTTAGCACATTGTACTTGTGAATTTCAGTGGCTTATTGTTAGAGGATATCAGTAGAAAGCAGTTGGACAACTGGAACAAGGGAGAGGAGAGTGCAGCAAAAGCCATGTTTCCATCAGAAATCTTTCTGATGATAGTGTTTGTTCCATGAAATTAAGAGACACCAAAACAAGGCAAGATGAAAACCCAATCAGACATGCTTCATGTTAATATGAAATAGGCAAGGTTGAAAGGAAAAATTCATTGTGGACTCTGAAACCAGATCTTGGAGGAAAGGCTAAAGGAAGAGGGGCCATTTGAACTGAGGAAAAGGTCACACACCCTGGGTTCACGTTGGTTATCCTAGCTACTTAGGAGGCTGAGAACTGAGGATTGTGGTTTGAAGCCAACCCAGATAGAAAACACTTATCCCCAATTAATTATAAATATTCCAAAGTGAAAGAGTGTCCCATCCAGCGGGACATCAACTAGGGCCAAGAACCTAGAGGGAGGAATGAAAGGGATAGGAGACATGAAGAAGGCAGCAAGACAAGCATCCTGATCAAGCTGCCAATTTTATTTTTCACACAAGGGTTTATATGCCTCTTCAGGAGAGGGATTGGGGTATAGGAACTGCTCGGGGGAGGGGGTCCGGTAGTAGGATGTTTGCTTGGGGTAGAGGCCAGGTAGTAGGATGTTTGCATATCAACGCAAGCAGGCATGTGTTGCTTAGTGACCTACTTACAAGATGCAAGCACATTCTTACAGTAAGAATTCAGGGAGGGGGAGAATGTCCCCGATCTCCTCCCGTCATCTTGAAATAAGTGAGGGGCAAGGATTTAGGCAATATCTGAATTATGGTAGGCATTAACCTGAGAGGGGGGACAGAGGCCCTGATTCCTAGAATGGAGGCCATGTTGAGGAAGAAGCAAGACCCACTGGCTCATGTATCTGTCTATCTGCTGAGGCCAAGCATCTATTTGCGGGGGAATGGTTTTCATAGATACCAACCTCCATGCTATTGGGCGTGTCCCTCAGGAGACCCCGAGACTGATGGCTGTTTAGGCTGTCTCCTCGCAGTCTTAGCTGCACCTCATGCAAATGCTTACACCTGTCAACGGTAGATGCATATCCCTCGGGTGGGGATTATGGTTCCTCTGGGGGACCCATAGTCCTCATACCCATTTAGCATCTCCCTCATCTAGGCTGTTCAGCACTGAATGGAAAATTCACCCATCCAGAGTCACCATAATGGCTGGAACCAACTAGGGGACTTTGAGTTTAGCACAGAATGTCCCATCACCAAGAGTTTTTGGTTCCAGTCCTCTCAGGAAACGGCTGTGGGGTGGTGGTAGAATCAGGCAGAACAGAATATGTGGCAGCAGTTTCATCTCTCAGTAACTCCAATGGAATGTCACACCTCCTGCTGGGTTGCCTGCAAATTTCTGCACAAACTGGTTAAAGAAGCTAAACCTAAGGCCTGACTTCGGTGAATTTTCCCAATGATTCCCTGGTTGCTTTTCCTGAGCACACTCATTTTGTCAGGCTGACAACCCATTAGTTTTTTTTTTAACCTTTTCTTTTTTTAAAAAAAAAGAATTTATTAACGTTGATTTTTACATCATATTTTAAATGACAAGTTCAACATACAAGTGTTCAAGGAGGCAATCTTTATTTACAGTCACTGGGACTTAGTATTTAGAACTTAATCACAATGAAGCTAAGGTTTGTATGTCATAGAAACACATTAATTTATGAAATAAAACATTATGTCTATAGAGTCATAGGTTTTTATGTCTATATAGAGGAGGAATTTAGATTAATGTGGAGAGAATAGGGGAATGCAGCCATAATATTTAACAACATATATCCTATGAACCTAGGGAAATGGAGAAGATAGGATAGGGGTTGATATATCCATCAAGATATATTGTACTTATAAACTGATTGGTTAATGTAAACCCATTTGTGTAACCACCTAAGATACTAAAAGTATAAGTTAAAATGGCATAGAACTATTTGTCTCTAATGTACACAAACAGGATTGTTTGGGTATACCTGACCAATATTTTCCTTGATATTGATTTATAAATTTGACTTAGAGAAAATTAAATTTAGATTATTATTATAGAACTCTAAAGGTAGCATTTCATAAGCAAGGAATTCTGGAAGCTCCCAATATTTTTTTTCCTGGAATGGTGATGTAGTAAGAATTTATCTTGTAGAAGATTAAGATATAATGATTTTTCTCTTTCTTTGCAATATTGTGAACTGCTTTAAGAGGCAGAAACCATTTGTAAAGGACAAATTCTATGCAAGATCAAATGATTAACTAAACCCACAACCTTAGATGGCCAATATTTTCTCTCTTTATTCTCCATTGAGTTAACTGGCAAGACATTTTGCTCTGTACTCTAACAAACATATACGTTTTCTTTTTCACTTTTATGCAGGAGTAGGAGAAGGTAATGGAGCAGACCTGAAAATTGAAATAATAATGCAGCACAAGACTGTATTTACTTGTACTCGCCAAACCTGCACGGTGAGCCAAAGCTCATAAATGAGAATTCTCATGTTTGTTTCAAAGCTCCCAGTCAAGTGGCATGATGGTCTTCCCCAAAGTAACACTCACCAAAAAGAGACAGCTCTTGCCCTCTGTCACCATTCCAGTTGGCATTGCTTAGTTCAGATGCAAAGCAGAGCCTTGTTCCAAACAGGTTCTGAAAGATATTGTCAAATGTGCTTCAGTTTACTGCTGCTTCGAATTCACTTGTGCCCACAAATGCTAAGAATGTCCCCAGGAATTACTCGAGGCTTTAAATACATACATCATGTCAGTATTTGCCATATGATCTTCCTTTTGATCATTTTGATCATGTATTACAAAGCTCTGATTCTCAAATGCAGTGTTCTTGAAGGTCACCTTGGCACTTGTGGAAGTGGAAAGTCATAGGTTCAAAGAGTGATGCAGAATCTGTCCACTCAGCAATGGGCTCAGTGACTGTCATTGAGATGTTTTGTTGGCTGTCACCTTGAGATCAGTAGAGACAGCATATGGACTGAGGAGATGCCTCTTTACCAAAGCCATTTCTGAAATGTTCAAGAAATTCTCAAGACTGTGCACCTTTTGTAGGAGAAATTGGCAAATTTCCTTTTTAATCCCAAAGGAAGCTTTCAGAATGATTCCCAGGTTCCTGTTGTAACTTCTGTACATGCACACAAGTGTAGTGTGTTGTGAGGTTTAGGTAATATATTTGAATTTAATCTCTAATCTATGAGTTATCAAATCAGTGTAAAAAGTGACCATTTTCAAACCACTTTGTCACATAGGACACTGATCCCATCAATTCTTAGCCCATATTTATTCTTATTTTCCTGGATTTTAAGCTCTGAATACATAACAACCCTAGTGTAGCCAAGCTATTTCCATCAATATCTGGACCTACAAATTCCCATTAGAGAAGACTGACTCATCTGTTTGGCACACGGAATAAAATTCTCAGTTTCATTGATATTTTTGCTGGTTTCTCTTCTCAGGCCTATATTATTCCTCCTTTATTAAAATCCTCCAATGACCAACTGAAATTCTACTTTCTAGAATATGCTTTGTTATTCAAACTTTCTGCTGTATACTGCCCTCCCATAGGACACACTTGCACACTTCCTTATAAAGCTTGAAAACAATATATTATTTTCATATTGTTCTGTATGTAGAAAACTTCCTGAAAACTTGAAAATCATGTGAGAGTCTTCTGTGGGTATGTTTCTTGAAGCCTAGCATAGCTTTCTTCTTATTCTATGATGGTATATGAATATCAGAGTAATACATGGGATGATTTCATAGTTGTTAATCCCCAAACTTGACCTGTTTGTGCTCATTGACCTCATCAGCAACATAATATTTGTCATGAAAGTGGGGTCAATTATTCATTGCTTCTTGAACATCAATATACTGTTTCAGACTGAAGTTAAAAGCGCATCCTTAAAAGAATATAAAAATCGGATGATTCACATAGAACAGTAATGTGTATTACATTAGAAACTCCTGGTCATATAGGATGAGACTAAATGAAAGGATCTCTAGGATATTGAAACAAGAGCTTTATCTTGTGTGATTGTGGCTCTTAATGCACTCCGTTATTCCTCTTCTGTTTAGTTTCCTTCTGGTTAATCTCATATTGTTACTGTATCTGACTTTGTGACCTGGTATATTGTATGTATGTTTATTTGATTATTTAAAATAGGAAAGAGAAGTGGGGAAACAATATGATTGGGAGAGGTGTTGGGGGAGGAAAATGGGGACAAAACCATGAGAGGTGGTATCAATGTGTGAGAAGTAAGACACCTACTATCTGGTGAATATAACTGTAATCCCTCTATACATTACAATAAACAAAAAGACACTTGTCAAAAATGAATACTTTGCTTCTCAAGTGCAGTCTTAAGATAGCTATCAAACATTTGGAGCCCAGTACCTTTACCACTTCAGAAAAAATTACTGCTATTTTCTATATGAAATTACCGAGCTATGAAATTATGAGTATATAATGGATTAAGGATGATTTCATGAGTGAAAAAGAATACTAATCGTTGGCAACACTTTGAGTTCCTAATTCCATGTGTTCATTAACAGGTTGTCCATGATATTGATACAAATAGAGCAATCTTTTTGGTGCCCAACTGTCCGGACTTATGTGATGATGTAAAAGTAAAATTTTCTTCTTCGGTGAGTCCTCAAGTATCCTGCATGATTGTATGCTCTTTTGTTTGGTCTGGGTTTGCGATTTCCTTTGCTGCAGTTCCCTACAATAGAAAGGACAGATAAAAATGCATGTCTCGGGAAGGGGAGGAAAACACAAAACAAAGTCATCAGGATTTCTTGTATATATTTAAAATATTTCTGATCACTTTCTTCTGAATTGTAAGCAACTGATATCTGTTACTTATCAAATGAGAAAAGTATGAAAGCAAAGATGCTAAAAAGAAACCGACATTGTTGACTTTCCATAAGAGTAATTACAGTTATCTTGTCTATCCTTTAAACACGCCATGATCAGTGTGTTTACCAAATGTGAGGGAGATTTTACTTTCCTGTCCATAATTATCTATTGACTTGCTATCATTAGTATGACTGTGTAATTTTAATGGATCAGCCGTACATGTCATGTCTGAGTGTCATATATGACTGTAATGATTTTCTATGAAATCATCTATTCCTACTCTCAGTAAGAACTTCCATGTGTTCTGTATGCCCTCCTTCATTACCTGCTTGCTCACTGCTGAGCAGTCTTAGGTACTGAGATGTGAATGTGAATGTTGAAGCAAGTGACCACCTGGGAAGTCTCTCCATTTCAATGTTTCCCCTTGGATAACAGAACCACTGTGAATTCTTGCTTAGCTAGTGTCTCTAAACAAACACTGTGGTTTTTTCCCCTGGTGCAGGGGGTCTTGATGAGAGCTAGTTTTGTGATTATTAAGGGTTAAGATGGGATGGCATGCTTGTGAAAAATGAGGAAATTATTGATTACTGGTTTGTTTTGTTTTGGGCCATACTTTGGTTTGGATTTTTGCTTGGTTTACTTGCTTGGCTAAACATCTATCACTCAAGTCATGCCTCCAGCCCTGTTTGTTTGCTGGTTAACGTGGAAACAATATTTTACTTTTTGCCATGGCTGACTTTGATTCTCCAGATCTCAGCTTCTTGTGTAACTAGCCATCACCAATATTGATGCCTAATTATTCAAACTAGCTGTCAGTTATGGAAATAGATGTGAGTTCTATGTCTTTGGGCTGACTCTCAAGGACTCTGTCTCTGGACAGGACCATACATTCCAGCTTTGTTGTGATGGAGCTCCAGGTGAAATGGCTGTGGATGCTGTACAGTGTGTCTTTCACAGGATGATTGTTTACCCTGGTGGGGAGTGGCTTCATGTCTAATTGTCCCACTGGTGACCATGGATCCTCCTCACAGGAAACTTGTTTGTACTGACAGATGACCTATAGCTGCTGTCTGACTTGTTGTGTTTTGACTTTCTACCAAATTAATCACTCTAGGAAAACCCTGAATAGAGCAGGTTGTATATGCTTATTACATAAGTCACCAACAAAGCATGAAAACACAACACAGTGAATAAGAGAAGCAGTTTATGACAGAGAAGGGAAAGGCAGCACATCTTGCAGGGCCAGTGGATGGAGGGGAGCCATCCAGGGGAAACTGATACCTGACAGTGGAGGGACACAAGGCAACCTTAGAAGCAAATAACATTCTCTTGAGGGCCAGGTGTGACCTTAGCAGGTTTTCCATGGGAGGTTTCATTGTGGTATCCATTTTATTATACAAATCACCTCTTTCTTTAATCATGTGTTTTTAGAAGCTTCCTAACTATTATGATGACTGTGCATTCTTCATGTGGTTCCATACATCTCTCATAGAGAAAAACAGGTAAGGACAGATTGTAAGACAGATTGGCAATTCCTTTGCCTACTATACTAAGCTCATTTTCTACAAAAATAAAGAATTGCTTAAGCAAACATTTCCTATCCCCTACCATAAGGCAATGTGTCAGTGAAGAGGCAATTACCCAGATCATAGTAATGATCAAGTTCTCTCACGAAGTGTACATCTACCCAGTTGCTGGAATATAGAAAGGTCTAGGTGGATGTCACTTTATTAGGTCATGATTGGTGGGATTAGTCTAAGGAGGCTTTAGCTGGCTTTCTTCTGCTGTAGGCACATTTCCATGTAGGACAGAAGTTTTAAGGCCTGAGAAGTATTAACAATTTCAAAAGCATTGTTTGGTTAACCTCCCCTTTGAAAAGGTTTTCTCATGACTGAATGATGTATTATTGCTGAGAACCTACTACTTTATCTAGAAACTCATTCCTGAACCTACAAAGACTCAGTTTTCAGGAGTATTGACCTGTGGTGGTAAAAAGAAAAACACTTTCTAGATCATTCACATCAAGGCAGAAATGACTGTTGCCATGTCATCATAAAAGTGTGAGGATAGATTTGAAGACCTTGGAGCTGGGGGAGGTGGCTCAGGCCTATTATCCTAGCTACTCAAGAGCCTGATCTGAAGATTAAGGCTCAAGGGCCGGGATTTTGGCCTAGTGGTTAAAGTGCTTGCCTAGCATGCACGAAGACCCGGGTTCGATTCCTTGGTGCCACATACATACAAAAAAGCCGGAAGTGGTGCTGAGGCTCAAGTGGTAGAGCTCTAGCCTTGAGAAAGTCCAACGACAGTGCTCAGGCCCTGAGCTCAAGCCCAGGACTGGCAAAAAAAAAGATTAAGGCTCAAAGCCACCCTGGGCACTAAAGGACCTAAGACTCTTATCTCCAATTAACCTCTAGAAAAGGGAAATAGGGGTAGAGTTAAGGGTAGGGTGTTATTCTTGGGTTGTAGATCTCAGGGACAACACTCAGGCCCCATGACCCACCAAGAGGGAAGAGAGAGAGAGAGAGAGAGAGAGAGAGAGAGAGAGAGAGAGAGAGAGAGAGAGAGAGAGAGAGAGAGAGAGAGAGAGACAGAGAGAGAGACAGAGAGAGAGACAGAGAGAGAGACAGAGAGAGAGACAGAGAGAGACAGAGAGAGAGAGAGAGGAGAATGAAGACCTTGGGCCATGAGTTTGTCCTAGTGGTAGAGTGCTTGTCTAACATGCACAAAGACCCAGGTTTGATTCCTCGGTACCACATACATAGAAAAAGCCAGAAGTGGTGCTGGATAGTATTGGTTACATCCAGTGCCAGACTTCTCTTGAAATCTGAACTGGGCCTGATAATACCTCAAATCTATTAAGACAACAGCAAGAAAGCCTCATTTCTACAGATTTGTAACTCACATACAATTTGATTTTGGAAAGAGTAAACTCTGCATTTAAAGGAAAAATTCTATCAATTTTCCTACGTGTCCAGCTGTCTCTTGAGCAAAGTCCTCGACAAAGGCAGGGTGTTTACTTGTTGCTTCTTGTCAAACTGGTTCTTGCTAAAGGATAGCTTTGTCCTTTCCCCCACCATCACCTCATTGGAGATTATAAGAACATTGGATCCTCCTTTTTGTAGTCATTTCTGGAAAATTGGTATCATTTTTTCCTTGCTTGATAAATCTTTTTTACACTGATGAGATTGTGGCTTAGACAAAAACATCATTTCACCGATTCAGGGCGATATAGCTGGGCACTGGTGGCTCAGTGACCTGTCATTCTAGCTACACAGGAGGCTGAGATCTGAGGAACACAGTTTGAAGCTAGCCTGGGCAGGCATGTCTATGTCACACTTATCTCCAATG